>NC_064874.1:1572500-1577500 GCF_943734745.1 Anopheles darlingi | reverse complement strand
AAAAAAACACTCTCGGTCAGAAGAATTTCTAATCTTTATTCGTTCTTGTATGCCTCATAGCCTTCCTGGCTGATAAGAAACTCACCCAGAGGCTGTTGCTGCTGGGGTACCAATGCCATCGCCAATCGTCTACTCCATGGCTCATGGCCTCCTACTTAAGTTTTTGTTTTTTGCAGAATCCTCCAGAAACTCGTAATCGAAGTCATAAATCTTTTCTTTTCACCGTGTAGGGAATTAAATTCCACTTTACACTTGGCCAACGACAAGCAGTGTCCAATGCCAAGCTGCCCCTCCTCTCTCTCTCTATCTATCTATCTTCCTCCCTCTCGATCGTATATGTTTATGAAATTATGAGATTATTAGCGTAAACGGAAAGTATCTCTCACCAAACAAGCTACGATTTGCTAAACTGACAGCTTGCATCGGCAATTAACTATTTGCTTCTTAGCCACCGGAGGGCGACACCGGTGGCGAAAGTCGGTAGCACCATCAGTATGGTCTACTCATGCAGCCTGCCAGTGGCTAGGCAACCACCAGTCAGCTGAATGGTGCCCACAGTTACCTCGAATGGTTTCGAATTGAAGCAAGCGAGATGATAAGACAAAGTGAAGCGCAAACCTGCTAATCAATGGACATGCGAAACTGGAACGGTAACCGGTTTGGGAGTTAGAAAAATAAGTAATAAATGAATGTTCATATTTTACGGTATTCTAAGGCACCCGTTTCGTGTATGATAAATAGGTGAGCCAGTATGCTTTAGCGAGCTCTATAGTCAATAGAGTATTTAATGGTGGTAACGAAGTAATCCTTTCACTATAATAACGAAGCACTTAGCGGACGGATGCTGTGCTCGCCGTTTGAAACCGTTTTGGAGCAAATGCAAAGAAAAGCAAATAAAGCAAATCCCTTTTGCAAAGCACATTAATTGCTACAAAACAGACTCTGAAACAAGTGAAAAAACATCATAAACAGCGCATTGTCAGCTTCGGGACACGACGACATCGAAAACAAACCATTACAGACGCCACCACGCCACCGCCAGTGATTGATAACGGAAATAATGATCCATTGTTTGCAATTATAATTTCATTTCATAAAACCAAGCTTCCCATCACTGGCATCCACTACAATCACAGCCGAAGCGGTTTGAAGGAAAGTATGATTTCCTGCCACCCATTTCCTCGAAACTCCAGCATTCGATGCTGCTGCTGCTGGAGGAGTGATGGATTTCTTGTTTCAATAATTCACGATTGTTGTTCGAATCGGTGGAGCTGTTAGTACGGCTGCCGATGCCGCTGTTGCTGCCGTCGCTGCCAAGCGAGATGCGAGATGATTGTGCCATTGCGAAGGCGCCGGAAGTTGATTGGATTGACCTATGGCTCTCGGATGTAGGTACTTCTGTGCGGTCCGGTTGTGTGATTGCATCTTCCGTACCCTCATAAGCAGAATTTAATTACGATTAAATGACGGGACGCCGTTTTTTTGTCTGACGGTTGATTAAAAAGTAAAAACAACTATGTTTCTTTGGCCTTTGAAGGCTGACAACGCTATTCATAACAACCATTTCCTGGGTCGAGCACATTTATTGAAAGGAACACACTGAAACGAAGCTGCGACCGCGACCTTTATCGCGGGGAATTCTTCGGAACACGAACTTGTTATCAGACCATGTTTTAACCGATGAAATTGGAGTTTTTTTATTGTGTTTTGTCATAAAATAATCATGTTACATGGAATTTTAAATTTTTGAGTTTACGACCACCAAATGTCATACGAGACAGTTCTAGAAACTGTCTACCCTGTTCAGAGCCTTGGCATGCGTTTCGTTGCTAGATTCAAAGCCAACTACGCACCATTTCGCACCTCCCGGGGGATCGATTTGAGTTGGCAAAATCGTCCGCAGAGTAGCTGTAGCGTGTAGCACATTTCGAAACCATTTATGCTAAGTATATTTCTCGGGACGCGATCGTAAGGCTTATTGTGTTGTGTGGCGAAATAGGAATAATGTTTAAAATGCTGGCCCCAATGCTGCTGGCCATGTTGGTAGGTTGTTGGATTCCTCCTCGAGCTTTTCACCTCGATTGCTGTTCCATACCATAACAAATATGCTAAGAGAGTTGGTGCCATCGTGCCAACCTGCAATCGCGGCAGCCTTCTGGCGCTTCCTGTAAACAAGGAGCACCCCCGAAAAATGTGGACCCTCAGTTTCCGCGAGAAAAGTTTGAAACGGGAAAAAGAGAGTGAGACAGAATAAAAAAAACACCAAAAAGAGCCCAAAACTATGCCGCTTACCATACATTTCCATAGGTTTTCAATAAACATAAACGACCACAGAAAGGCGTGATCATCACCATCGCATAATAATCATAATCATTCTGCTTCGGTTGCGTTGGGATGATGATGCGGCCGGAGCCGGATCAGATTTCGTGCCGTCCGCGCTTCTGGCAGCCGCCACGAAACGCCCGACGCCACTTCCTGGGGTTTCTTTTCGGGTTTTACTACTACCGACAACAACCGGTCGGGGTGCGTCCTTCTGCGTTTATTTTTTTCTTTTCTCTCAAACGCGGAACGATTGCCTTGGAATCGATAAACATAAACATGGAGAATGGTTTTCTGATTGCCTTATATCTCGGCACACCAGGCCACCGACACCATCATCATCATCATCATCAGCGTCACCAGGTGTAATGGCGGAATGTTTGGGAAGTGGATGCGCGCCAAAGTGAAGAGATGAATGAAGTGTTTTTTACTGGATTTTGCAGTCGGGAAGGGAAAGGGTAATGAAGAGACACTAAATATCAATAAATTTGCGAGCTCCCATCGTGATTTGCTTGTGCGCGGTTGTCGCGAATAGTTGGATCCGAAACCATGATGGCCCAGTGTCGACCGCAACATACTATCCTCGCTAACTAACCAACCATCGGATGATGATGATAATTCATGAGCGGTACGTGTTGGACATCGACTGTAAGGGTTCACGCCCAAACGGCCCTAGTGAACGGCGGTTACGAAAGAGTTCGAGAGAATGTTGTAAATTATGTTTAATGTGTCCATATTACATGATCTGGTCATGGCGCGCGCACCAGTTTGGACCACAGTAATGCCACTTGGCGCATTCGTCATTTTTTAAAAAGTTTGAAAAGATTTAGTTCGAAGGTGATTCCGTTTCTATCGACCATTTCGTGCGGAACTGAAGTGTGTCCTGTCGTAAAACCGTTTCACTCGCCCTCTGTACCTTTGTCATTCCAGCACACGGGGTGGTGAAGTCGCTCCGGGATTGCTGCTGTAATTGCCTACCGGCAACCCTTTTTCGGAAAGACCAGCGAATCTCTTTCTAATTCTATTTCCAGCAGCAGTAGCACCAGCAGCACCGTTTGCTTCTTGTACTGTGTAATGATTACAGCATCATCACCCGGTATGCCCGGTGCGCGCGCGCGCCATCATCGTAACATCGCCCATTTCATGGTAATGACTTGTAACGAATGTAATTTAATTCATTCCGCTTGACAATCGTCGTCGTCGGGGGCGAACACTCGTGCCACTCGCGCCAGAATTGCGGTATCCCGCTTTTTCCCGGCCCAGAATCCGAACAGATTGTGTCATACGGTACCGGACCGGTGGCAGGTGTGGTGTAGAAGTGGGAGGCATTTTTTCCAATTATAGCCCGCGCTGATGATGACGATGATCAGTACCGGTTTGTTGAAGCCAGAAGGACAGTTTTCGGGATCCGGGATTCGGGATTTCGGATAAGGATTCACATCGTACACAAGTCAACGGATGGTGGCTGGTGCTTGGTTTGTGTTTGTGAAACACAGCAAAAAGGGCAAATGGAACTGTCACACCCAGGGAAAGCGAGAGGTACCGCTGGTACGGGTTATCTGAAGTGGGAAATCTGAAATTAAACACTTCCCAAATAGACACACATATCTGCGTCTCACCATCGCCGGATGTCTCTGGATTGCAATTCCTGGTTTTACGGGGACTCCCGGCCCCGTGCCAGCTCCCATCATGTCGACACCCTTTTCAGCATAGAGAGAGAGAGAGAGAGAGCGTTGTTGGTTGAGGATGTTGAGGGACGAATTTACTATATTTTTTACCAAACCCCTTCGCAGATCTCAGAGCACGGGCTCAGAATGAATCGGACCATCTGCTTATCAATCCGTGAAATTATTTCAAAACTCAACCCCAAAATAACACGGCACCGGGTAGTGACTTGTGGGGATGAGGTTTGTTTGATTTGATGAATCTCGCGCACAGTCCGAAAGGATTGGTGCTGATTTGGCAGGAAAGATACTGTATGTGCTGCGTCAAGTGGTATTTAGAGATCAACAACCGCCATGTTTCGATTCGATTCGTGCACCGCCAACATTGATTGATCTTGCTTTGTTCTTCTCGGTTTGATAGAGGATTACTTTGCATTACATTGCTGGCTAGCCAACTTTGATTATTCGACATTGTGAGACGTGAAGCGTTCGACGAATAGTAAACGGATTCGAGATACTTTTGCACCTTTTCTGCATCCTCAGCAACATGCAAATGTGCTCGATTCCACTGGCGTTTGGCCGAATTTCAAATCCCCGTGCACAAACACCAATTCGGCAATCGTAAAATTGTGTCCTTCCGGTTTTATTGGGCAAATTGGCGTTTTGGTTTGGTCCGCTACCCCGCTCCGGGATTCACTTGGTGCAAATGTGTGTACCCCTCGTGCGTTCAAACCTCCTGTGAGTTTGAGGTTTGCCCCTCCAGCGCGAAACGTTTTCCCTGGCCGAGAAGGGATAAACATCTTATCCCGCATGGGCCGGAAACCAGCAAACCAATAACGAATTGTCGTCGTTTGCCATAAGAGAGGGATGCGGTGGCATCAAGCGGCAGAGAGCAAAAAGGGTGAAGATTGTGCTGATGCGAATCCGATTCGATACACATTTGTCTAATAAGCCGTGTAAAAACGGAAAAACCACATAAACACGCACCCAAAACACTCTCTCTCTCTCGGCTGGCAG
>NC_064874.1:1560000-1562500 GCF_943734745.1 Anopheles darlingi | reverse complement strand
ACCAAAGGTGGGAAAGGGCAGTTGGCAGCTCCAGGAATGTCAAGCTGAGGACTAAGTTGCATCGGAACAATGTGGACCCCTTCCTCCCGGGCCGTTTGGGACCAGTGGAAAGGCACTAACCGTCTGGACACGCGTAGTGGGCGGTAAATCAGGACAATCCTCTGCAGACCACAGAGAAACAACTTGTGGTTGACTGGTTTTTGGGTTAAAAGTTTTGTTTTTCTCTCTCCTCTCCTCCGGTGTCCGATGGCCCATGTTCGTTTCGTTGCCGACCGACTGGATGACAACGCACTCCAGACTGGTGTATTGTGGTCCTGAGGGACGTGGTCCTGGTGCTTCAGATGTGGCGACGAGAAACTAAATCGATGTGACAAAGTTCGTGTGACAGGACTTCCGCCACCGGGGCGAGGACCACAACAGACCGTTGGAACATATTCTTCAACGAATTTGTGTCTGCCAGTGGAATGTGAACCGGGCACATAAGTTTGTACCAAAGTTACCGGAAGTCCTCTCTCTTGGGTGAAACAGTTGGAATATTTTCTATGAACTTGTTTCTGGAACAAACTATTTAAACGAACTATCGCATGAGGATTTTGTGCGAACGCTGGAGTGATAACAAGGATAGACGGTGCCGTTGGTCGACATTTACATATTAATTAGCAAAAAAAGGCAAACGTAGACGATGGCCCGGAATGCAATGCAACAACAAGCGCAATACATCTTAATCCTTTTCATTGTGTGCGGGGCAGAATTCCCCAAAGAGGAACACAGCAGGGACACACCAAATGACTCGCTATCAGTCTTGTTCATTCCATTGGCAGTACATGGAGGGAATGGCGAGATAATAAATAGCAGCAATTACTAGCAGTGAAGCTATTCGCAGTAGCGAATGGTCAGCGGATGGATTCTGGATTTTACTCGAAGTTTTTTTTTCACATAAAGAATCGTTGTTTGATAATTATTTTTCTTATGTTTTTAAAATTCATCCCCTTACACTGTATTTCAATTGTTTCTAGTCTTCTCCTATGAACGCAAATAGTAAGCATTGAGTTTATGAATTTACTAAGAACGCATTAAACAATTCAACATAAACGTGCGGACTCGGATGTTATCGATACAAGTTATCAAAACAGGTTCCAATTCATTTACCCAAACCAACATCATAAGAGCTCTATCCGAGAGAAGGGTACACGCTGGACCCTTGTTTCGAAACCGGCCAGAGGAACCAGAACCGACCGTTTTCCTTCTCGACGCAGCACCAATTTCCCCCTGGCGTAGTTTCGCGTAGTTTCCACTGATTTATGAGCCCCAGCAGAGTACGGTTCGGGCCCGGTTCTCGAGTGTCCTCGGAGTCATTCACCGTTTAGGCGCTATAATTCACACATCTGTTTTCATTGGAGACTATCGGTCGGCTGCTTGTTCATCTCCACACACATACTGGAGAAGGATGAGCCTTTTTCGGACGAGTAAAAAGGCCAGATCGCCAGCAAAGGTGCGCTACCGATTAGCCCTTATGAGGCTGACTTAGGCTTTCGGCGCTACTGCTACTACTAACCGGATGTGCCAACAACAATGCAAATGCCGCAGGAAGGTTGTTCGGTCTTCGTTAAGATGATAATGAATAATCCGCTCCTGTTCAGCCTCTGGTGGCATTGTGTAGTTGCTGGCATGCTGTGCCAAATGATAATCCCAGTTTTGCCGTCGAGCAGACCACCGAGGTACACTCGGTCTTAGTTGGCAGTTTTTTTTGTTGTTGCAAATTTCTAATCCAAACAAACTCGCCAAAGGGATGGCAATCGATTTGGATCTCAATTAAACGCTCGCTGGCTGGTTGGCTGGCTGGCTACACGATTTCATTCCATTTTTGTTTGTTGATTTTTTTCCCTCTTCGACCAGCAGAGCAGCTCTCAATTTTCTATCCAACGCAGCACCATAAACTAGACTCGGATCGGCATGAAGGACACATGGCATGGCGAAAACACTGCACTGCAATCGGCAATTGATTGAAGATAAATAATCTTCTCCAGCGCGACGGGGGGACAGCCTCCAAAGTGTGTCCCCTCGGGCAGACATGATCGACTGACTGTGGGGGGGGGGAGGGACTCTTTTGTCCTTGCTGTATGCTTGCTCCATCTCTCTTCCAGCGCGCCAGCAATGGCCTGTCAAGTCTGTTTTTCCGATAATTTTCATTCACCCCGAACCCCCGCTCATGGCATGGCTGTGTAGTGGTCTTGGCGGAGTTTGGCGCGGTCCTTGATGCGCTTCGCAGCACTCAATCAGCAGAGTGGTGGTGGGAATGGTGCTTGGTGGAAGCGAAACTTTACGAACACCCCGAACGGTTGACACCGCGGGAAGAGACCGCGTTCGCTCCGACGTTTGACAGGTTTCACGGTTTGGTTCGGTTCGGTTCGTGAGTTCGTTTTTGTTTAGGAACCGGTGCGGCCAAGGCATGGGCACTGCGGTGCATGCGGGATAGATTTTGCGCAATTTGTTGTCGCTG
>NC_064874.1:1537500-1540000 GCF_943734745.1 Anopheles darlingi | reverse complement strand
CGACGGTTGCGGTGCGCCCTGTTTGGAGGGAAATTGCCTCGAAGGAGTTCGCAGCTCGCAGCACAGCTTGTTCACTCCTACCCAGGGGGCCCTTTCCCCCTTGGGTGTACTGCATAAATCTGTTTGCAACAGAAGCAACAGCAGCAACAGCAGCAGCAGCAGCAGTAGGATCTCCTCTCGCCTACTGCGACGGATCATTTCAATTTGAGCTCGAACGGCGCGGCGGCGCTTGAGCTAACCTCAAATGTGCCATAAATTATTCAACATTTTTTACACTCCAACTCCAAGGGGCCACGTACACACAGGGGAGAAGCAACTCCTGATTCCTATCACGAGGGTTTTTCCTTTTTGGCGCATGCTCCTTGGCAAGCACGATTTGGGGGTGATACAATACAAGGGAATTGTGTTCCACTTTAGTTTATTATTTTGTTTATGAAAGTAATTTCCAAACTTGGTCAGAACTAGACGCCAGCTTTTTGAAGTTTTAAAACAAAATCGGCAACCGGCCAACTGGCGATCCAATTCCCACCAGTTTCGGGCACCAGAAGAGCGCTGCTCTGGCATGCGATGCCAGCAATGGCGGTTGAAGCAAAATGAGATCAAATTAAACCTCGGCAAATGATTCGACGACCAGAAGCTGCGTATCAAATCCGACCAACAATGCACCCTCCTGTGACGGAATGACCCTCTCCGCTCCGCTCCGCTCGCCAGCATAGGCAGCAGCATGTTCGTTGCTGAGCCAACCCTCGGGAAGAAACTTTTCCCTTCCAACCGGTCGCGACAATAAAATCTGTTTCTCTCTGCTGCTGCTGGTGGTGGTGGTAGCCCTGGACCGTGTTTGGCCAAAACGGGCGCGCGCTACTTTTCCCCCTAGTTGTTGCTGCCACAAACTCCTTGTCTCCTTGCGTCCTCTACCGGCACTAGCACACCAGCAGCGTTGGGCTGCGAAATGAACAAGTGCGCACAGCATAATCAGGATTCCGGGGCGTGCTAGGGCAAAACTTTACCTTCACCAGCCTCCTCCGGATAGTCTGTCCCCCCCCGGTGCTGCTCGTTTTGGTCCCGTTTTGTGAAGGGAAATTGTAATAATCTAACATAACAACAATATTATTATTACTTAAATCCCTATTGACGGGGCCGCTTCCCTTCGTAATTTTCATTTGCTGAGCCCGTGCTAAGCGATGCGCGAGGGAGGCCGCAGGTCCTTGCTTTGTGGTTTTGCGAATATCACACAATCTTTCTGTCCCTGGCCCTGGCCGTTCCAAGGTAGCGGTGCCTTTTGGTGTTTGTTTCATTCATTGTTTTCTCCCTAACTAAGGCAACATTCTCGAGAGGGGAGGTCTATGGACCGCCACGGGCGTAGGTGTAGATACCGGAATTGTGTGCAGCGAGCGATGAAGTCAAAAATGTAACAAAACAAACTAAATATACTTGGCCGAGAGAGGAGAGGAAAATCCGGAGATCATTATTACAAGGGGATTTGCGGAGTTTCACGGTTGGTTTTAGTTGGTTGATCAAACAAAGGGCGATACTATTCTCGCAGACATCGAGAAGTTTACACATTTCAATGGTTATGTGATATGTTATGCTAAGAACGTATTGACGAATTTGCAGAGAATTTTCGACAGAATCTACTGAGGGGCATGAAGAAAAGGTTAGTGAACTAATTTCTCGTTGAATGTGGACGTCGAAAACATGTTACGGATACCAATTTTAGCATTTCCGGAGATCCTTTCGCTAGTCCATAGGCTTACAGGTAAACACCAACCGCAAATTGCGTTATTTCAGCGATCCCTAATTTGTTAATTACTAAATTTGATTTTCCATTTACCGCAAAATAACACAATAAATGGCTCACTGTTAACTACACAAACATCGAGAATCAATGTTGATCCAACCAAATACCAAATAGATCTCGGTAGCCGCCATTCTCATCGTAGTAGCCATCGTTGATGACCCATTCGAATGGCATTTGCTGTCATCACGACGTCCAGTAAAAACTCCTCAGCAAGCGAATTATCGCGGTAGCAAAAGGACATTTTCTCCTCCTCGATCCACCAGATGGCTCTCGCCCTCGTCCGGGGTGGTGATTGTTTTACTTCCAATTTTTCCGATTTTCTCCTCGGTCCTTGGCAGCCAACCCTCCATTGTACTCGTTCGTGTCGAGTCCACATCATCATCACACCTTACATCGCTTGAAGAGTACCCCTCATCATAGTACCCGAGGGAGTTGATGTTGCGCACAGCAGTGACGCGGCTGCGCAGCATCAGCACAATGGGCCTTGTCTTCTTCATCTTTTGCCACTCGAACCACGCTGACAGTCAACAAATGACTTCTGATGCCCGGGAGTCTATGCGGCAGGGATTCATTTGGTGGGCCGAACACACACACACACACACACACACACACACACATAATGTGTCGGTAGAAGGGGACGGGGTGTCCGGTGTCTGGTACCACGGGGGGTTGTGGTTTTTGCTGTGTTCGAAGGAAAATCCC
>NC_064874.1:1525000-1530000 GCF_943734745.1 Anopheles darlingi | reverse complement strand
AATGGCAAGCAGGAGACAAGCAGGAGAAGCGATAATCACAGCGTGACAGATGTGCGGTGGCAAATTCGATTCGTTTTCGTGGTTGCTACGACCGTCATCGTTCTGTCGCTCGTTGTTGGCTCGCTAAATCATAAATTAATGGTAGGCTGTGGTTTGTGGCCACCGGCCTACTGTGTCATATCTCCGTGCAATGTGCAATGCAGTGCATTGCCGAAGACGTAACCAGCTGTGAAAGATGAGTCTCGGCTGATGATAATGATGATGATGGTGGCAAGTTGGTGTCAGCGTAAGAAAGTAGGGGGCGTGTTTTTGCTGCATAAAAATAACATTTTCCACCGTGCCACCAGGTTGGAACAGCTGGTCAGATTATATCCGCAAAACATTCATTACGATCATGAATTATTCAACGAGAGACTCAATCGATAGATAAGCCCGACATCGGATAACTACAAATTCACAACCCTCCGCGATTCTTGATTTCGTTGTCGAAAAGTAGGAGGGTCAGATTGTATCACATCGTGTTGTTTGTACACCCTCCAGTATTTAGAATTAGAAATAGACTTGGTTTCGACGTAAGACTATCGACAACATATCTCCAAATTGACCTTTTTCGATCAATCCGTGCGATCAGTTTGTATAATTTTTCGGGAAAACGGACGACAATAATGAGTAAAATTGCAACAATTGAAGCACAATTAGCGGGACAATCTCGGTTTCACCGCTCGCTCGAATTGGTATTGTGGTTTCCGTGAATGACGAGGAGGACGATTTTCGTCTTTAATTGGTCACTTTTCAAACGACAATCCAAAAAGGATGGACTCCAAATCACCACAAACGACACGATACGATGATGTGTCGCAGGAATTGACGGTCGACAAACGTCTCCGGCCCTGACATACTAATCGTTTTCGTTGCTGCTGCTGCTGCTATTGCTAGTGGAGGTGCTGGTGGAGGACCAATTTTGACCACTCCAGAGACATGTAATACATAATTCAAAAAAACAATACGCATATCGGTGTTTCGATTCGCCTACCCGGGGAAGGAGGAGGGTGTGTGCAAGGTTCGTTCCATTTCCATTCCCCGGATGTAATCACCATCAATCATTCAGGCGCGGCAAAGCAGCGATTGCAAGGCCCTTCAACCGACATCGGCGACATCGTGAAGGAAAATGTGTCCTTCGTGGAGCTGAAATAGTTGTTGCTGCGGGCATAATAGAGACTTAAGAGTCGTTCGAGGCGCTCGAGAGCATGATTGGAGATCATTAGAACGTGGTAAACGCTTGTATGTGTGTTTGTATCGAAGAAAAGGAAAAGGGATCTGATCGGATCCGGTATGGCCGCGGCCGGATAATAGGCCGAAACCTATTGCAGTCAAAGTGACCAAAAGTTGTTCAAACATATCGTTCAAGGACAAAGAGTGTGTGTACCTCGAAGTGTGCCGAATCGTGTACTCGAAGGACTTGGCTTTTAGGCGGCAACACGAAGCGATTGAACAGACCCTTCCGTCCTTGCCTGGTGTAGGAATGGGAACACTTTATCGAGTCCGTGAGAGGAAGTATTAAATTTCCGTTTTACTTACCCCTCCCGTACCCCCGGAACCTGCTACACCATCGTTCGCCATCGTCACCTTTCCTCTTCTGCCGCTGGTACGTCCGCAGCGTGCGGTACGGTCTGTCAAAATCGTCATAAATCAAACAGCTGTCATCGTGACCGGGAGAGGAATTCCCTCAGTACTGGTGCACGCTTCTACTGTGCGGGAGTAAATGGTTTTGGGAGCCCCGGGTTTGTAGCAAAGTCAATCAAGGACCAGCACGAGCAAAAGTAATCCTTCAAGCAAGTGAATTGCTGCTTTTCACGCCTAACGCTCAGGTCAGCGCTGGGTCCGGGGACCGTATGACAGAGGTTCGCATGATGCATGAAAATGATATCGAAAGATGTCGAGCATAAATAATGAAAGCGAAGGGGGAGGGGGGGGGGGGGGGCTATTGGGACTTATTTACTCTCTTATCCTGCAAGATATCCGGCACGCCGCCGTGCCACGCTTTGTTTGTCTCTTTAGCGTTGACGGGGAGAGTCACCGTGGCCGCGACGATGACGACGAAAACGTTTTCGGTTACTCGATGCGGTGTCATCTTAAGTGTGAGCCTCGTTAACGGCGGCCAACGAGAGGTCCATATTAATGGGCACGACACACACACACACACAGTATCGATCGTGCGCAATTTCGATCCAAGCGGATTCAGATAACAACAAGGTAGCGCATCTCAATAGGTATCCGTGTGTGTGTGTATCCGTAAGTGGAGAAACGAATTAAATCAAACAATAAAGAGGTCATGTTAATCAACAATCGACCAATCATAACACTATGGCGGAGCATAATAAAGCGCCCCCCAACTACACCAGGACGGATGTTAATGCTTTCTCAGCCCTATACATAACGCCCTCTTGTTAAGGCCACTGCCCCATTCATGGACATTGTTGAACATCGCGAGCGCTCAATCAAACGGCCCAGTCCGGCCCGGTCTGATGGCCTCGATGAGAAATGATCGTACGCAACGAACGATCGAGAAAATGTTCCTGATTTTCCACGTCTAGCGATCATCATGCCGCAGCAGCAGCAGCAGCCGCCATTGCAGCTTCGCGATGTTTTCTCTCCGGCTAGTGCGGCCAGTAACTCGCTGCTTGCGGCTCTATATGCGGCAAGCTTTCAAGGTGTTGTATGTGCTGGTGCCAGCGAAAAACATGAAAAATGCTCACCGTGTCGGCATCCAACTTTGAGCGGCTTCCGCTTCAACAGCAAAATGACAGCATAATGTGTTTGGGTTTGTTTGAATAGGCTAGTGGTGGCCCGGGCTGCCGGAGGATATGGCGTAAATTTGTTGCAAACTCCAGCACTCTCAAAGGGCTCACTATTTGCTTTCATTTTACTTGTGGTTGCTCATGGTTCGGTGGAACGGTAAGGGTCCGCCATTGCGCTATTAGCTGCTGGCCCATTGGACAATTCTATGTTGAGTAATATGAACAACCCTTGTCTTTGTTCATGCTATTTGCGATTTCTTACGAAATTGCGAAAAAAAAATTTGCAAGCATTATATAGTCACTAATCCATAGCAACGCGTACGTCAAAGGCAGATGGTCCTGTTGGCACACGGGATTGTAGTGGAATTTCCATCAAGTTAGCCGTTGCTATAACTCTGCAATGAGTCGAACATCTCCCCTTTAAAATAACATTAATTGGATCGTTTCACTTCCATCACTTCAAATACCATATGTCGTTACACAAACACCGTAATGAGATGGCACTACCGAAGAGGTGTTGAAAGTATGCGCCGCAAATCAAGGGTTTACATGCAAAATCAGGGCGTTTTAACGTCAATATTTGCTCAAAGATAAAGGTTCGCTTCAAAAAGACAACTGGGGCACTTTGCAATCATAACCATCGTTGTAGGCAGCACGGAACGCAACACACTGGCCTGGCCTGGCCATTCTTCTGCGCCGTATCCCGGCAGGTGATCCAGGTATCCTCTCTAACTTGCTGATGGTATTGCTGACTTATTTACGTTAACGTACACGGCACCCATCAATGATAATAAACCCCGATAAGATCGGACAACATTCGGTGGCGGCGCGTTTCACACAAAATGATGACGATGAGTCCTTTCGTTCGCACAAAGAAATGGCAATGGTTGGTGGCTTCATAAAATGCGGCGATGCGCTTTAAAACATTTTTCAGTGGCTGTTAAACAATTATGAACACCGCCAGCACCAGGACCGGCAGAGCACGTTTATGGTTTCTTTGCACCTTTGGCTACCCAGTGCTCCTTTGGTTGCCCTCGCTTGTGGTACGACTGATCATGCTGTGGTCGGCCTTTTTCCCTCCCCGAAAAACCATTTTCCTCGCACGTTCTGTGGCGTGCTTATAATGAAACGCCGCTTAACGCCTTCGTTCGTCGTCGTCGTCGTCGTCGTCGGAAGAGACGAATCGATTCCCCGGACTGGACGCTAACAAACAAGAAGGAAATTAGTCATTCTCACCATGGGCCACAAGTGGTGGCGCTGCGGAGGCAGCAGAGAAGGGGAGATGTGATGTTTCCTCCTTGAGCTTTGCACATGAAAAACAAGCAAGTTGTAAAACTGGCGTTGTGTGGCGCTGTGTACATCATTGCGTCTTTTATGACTCATTGAGAAAGAGTTTAACATAACAAGCTCTGGGTGCACTGGGTGCTGATGTGCCAGCATGTCTTACTCATGGCCCTATGGGGCCCATGCCAATGCTATTGACATTAAAAACTCGATTCCACACACGCACACACACACAGGATTACTTCGCTGCGCAGAGCGCAAGGTGCACTTCAGGCACTTGTTGCTGGTGTGCTCGGCTACAAATGGTAATGAAAGTGCATAATGAACCCGCGCCAAAGATACTAAGGCCGTCCCCGGCTGACCGACCGGATGCAGCCGAAAAAAGAAGGCCGGCCGGAGAGGCGGCCAGCAGCAAACCCCGAAAGGGACATAAATTCTCTTCCCGTTAAATGTACACTCAACGATCCTCAACTCGCCAGCTCGCTAGCTTTTTCTTTTTTTTATTTTTATTTTTGTTCAAAAACCCCTCGCGATCGCTAAAAACCCAGCGGAAGACGGAAGGTAAATTAACGGAGCAGGAACGTCGTGGAATTCATTTTTTCCACCTTTCCACGGTCCTGCGCTTTTCGGCGGCGCGTCTGGTTGAACAAATTGAGCCATCACCTCTTCTCGATGGAGGAGAGGGAAGGGAGAGGAGAGATGGTTCCCGGGTCCGGGTTCGGATCGAGACATCACGACGAGGTCGACGGTTGTCGGTTTGAAAAATGTCTTTTTTCTCTTTTCACTCTCCTCGCACGCTTGCTCGCTGGCTGGCTGGCTGGCTGGCCGCGCCGCCGTTTGAAGCGGCGGTCATAAAAACAAATCATAAGTCAAGTGTTACACACGTTAATCCTTGCCTGAAGCCAAGTCCTTTTCGTA
>NC_064874.1:1497500-1500000 GCF_943734745.1 Anopheles darlingi | reverse complement strand
AACTTTCATAGGATGGCAGTTAACCACCCTTCCAACCAACTAGTAGTAAAGATGATAACGGAATCGACATCAATCAATCGGCTATCAGAACCATACATGAAACTCGCCTTGTTCAATTGTCAATCAATTAGCAGTACATCAGGGACAGATAACGTCACGATAAACATGCGATTCCTCAACTTTCCTTTACTAGTTGCATCTGCTCTTGCTGCTTAGCGGTTATTAATTTTAAAGAGTACCTATAAAAGCGACCTAAATTTACAGTCTTCATTTATCAACGGTACCTTCATAAATATGCCGCTTCCATTTATCCGCCGCGCGTATGATAAATTCATGCGAAACGCACGCTAGCTGCAGGCTACCAATCAGCTTATTTCAAAATCTGCCGAGGCGACAGAACATTTATCACCATCCGATTCGAGATATTTATACTGGGGGATTTGGGGCAGCGCGTGTTGTCGCTGTCATCATAAGTCATAGAAATACTGTGCATAAATTACCATTTCTTATACTTATACTGCAATTTCGTTCACCGAACGTGTATATCCGTCGTTAAGAGGCTGCAGAAACAGTTTCACTTACCTTATGGAAACGCATCTTGCCACGGTCGGGCTTTGGCAGGGTCTCGCCAGAGATGACCTCCAGCAGGAGCATGAGTTTAAGTCCATTACGAAAATCATCCTCGATGTTCTCGATCGCGGTACCGGCTTTGCGCAGGTGGCTGTTACACCACGCGGTGAAGGTCTAGAAAGGGTTGGGAAGAAGAGAAAGGAAATGGTTGTATTAATTATGTAGCAAAATAAAGATCCCTCCCACAAGATCGTTCATCTCTAATCTAAAAAGAAAAGAAAAAGGCTTGGATACGGTCAAACTGTCAGAAATGGCTACAAACGTCTTTGGGGATAGCGATTGCGGTGCTGCCGAAAGGAGTAGCATTTAGAGTTCGACAGCAGATCAAGGTAGGCGCCAATTTACCCTAGTGACGATGACGTTCGGCAAGTGTTGTTACCGAGGACGACGATGACGATGACAGCGACCATGACACACGTGAAGAGGCGGGGACGGCGGTACTGTGTGCGTCGGTCGTCGCCAGCAGGACGTTGGTCAAGCATTACCGCATTTCTTTTTTTTTTCAACATTTTCTTCGTTTTTCTCGCCGTTATTCAACTGATCCTCACCGTGTACAATTTTTTTGCTTTATTTCTCCGTGAGCCAACGGGCCAACACCGAAGCATTTTTTTCCTTCGAGTTCTATAAATACTACCCCGTACCCAATGGTGGGTTGAGGCGTTGATTATAGGACGGCATACATTCAGAGCGACGAAGAACGTGTGTTGTTGTGCTGTTTATTCATAAAACTCACGGCTGTTTTCACCCATACTTTTTTCTCGCACAACACTTTTTGTCTTCCATCGGCACGCCATTACTTTTTCCAACCCCTCTCGCCAGTGCCTCTTACCAGTGGTGGGAGTGTAAACACCCACCACCAGCAAATTCTCCGACCCATTAGCCATTTCCAAGCGATCGAAATCGGAGAACTCACTTATGTGATCCCGTGCCGTGCTGTTCTCGCCATGCTGTTTTCAACATAGCGCCATCCGATCGTGATTCAAATACATAGCGTTAAGAGCACTGCGCGAGTGACTCGTCGCAGTTGGCACTGAAACGATTAACACGGGGTAAAGCTCTCGAGTGATGTCGAGGGATATGCGGAGAATATTTTCATACACCAGAAGAAGTAGGCCATCGCCCACGATGAACAACAAACCAGAGCACACCTGTGTTCCGATTCTTCAATGTCAAAAACATTGAAAAACAGCCAACTCGCTCTGCCCAGAGAGAAAGTGTTCTCGGTTGCGTCGCCGGTACTGTTTACGAAAGCAACCAACTCTCTCCAACAAGCATAGTAAGAATTGCCAGGATTGTGATCGAAGCAAAAGACACTGGATGAACATGGCATGAGGTTCTGGTGCAGCGCCCTGTAGTAATGGCGATGGCCACTGATACAGACACACACACACACGGGATGTGCTCGATATTCGGCAGTGCGGTGTGTGTATATATATATATTTAGGCACTATCGGCCACGGTGGCGCGTGCAGCCGCATGGTACGCAAATAGCTCCCTACGCAACCAACGGTACCGCTCACGTGCGCCTGCGCGCGCGAGGATGCGTATATGATTGCCGTGGCTAAGCATTGGCTAGCAGGTTGCCTGGCTGGCCAGTGTGCGATTATCGCCGTCCACCGCTACTGCCGTACTGCCAAAGGACACAGCCGCGCGACAACCGAGATCTTCAGGCGCAATTAACCACGCAAAATTCCTCACTCATTGACCGCGAGATCACCTACTCTACTGTTGTTGCTCGAAGCGCAAACATTGTACCAACTACAGAGAATGAACGCAAATGCTGCATTTTCCCAACCATTTTTCCTCGACAAACATTTCGTAATTTGGATGCCATTCGTCGCGTAACGGGGACTGCCCTGCCGGGGGAAAA
>NC_064874.1:1477500-1482500 GCF_943734745.1 Anopheles darlingi | reverse complement strand
ATGTGGTAAGAAGCCTAAGGTCACGGTTTAAGATACGACCGAGGGTTCACTGCGCCGCGAGCAGAAAAAGCAAACCCGTGATAGAACCGTGGTACCACGTGTGTGTGAGTGTTTGTGTAAAGCAGTGAAGGGATCAGGAGATAATTTTGTGTGAAAAAATCACATATATTGTGTTAGTGAGCACGTGGTCCAGGAAAGAATACCGTTTAAAAAACAGTTTGCATTTGCAAACGAAACTACAATCACTCTCCTTACATTAAGCGCATAAGAGGTATGTTTTTCTGGGTTTATGTAAAGGAACAGGATGTTCGTTTCCGTTGATGCACATTGTAGTTATCATAACAAGCACATAAACCGTACCGCGCCTGTACGTGTCATATTGTGCAAGTCGGTTTGGATTACTCTTATCTGTTAACCATTTTTTGCCTTCAGCGATCAAGCAAAGCTTTCAATCAAATTCGTGTCCAAAATAGTGCCTGATAACGACCGAACTGGTGTGTAGTAACTGGTACAACATTACATCCACCATAAGCACGCACGGTTTGATGTAAACGGTGGTCGGGTGGGTAAATACTCACGATCCAGTCGCTCTACTCGCTCGATCGCTCTCGCGCGCCTGGCCCTCGCTGTGGAATCAGCTGATTGTACATTGAAAAATGCAGCGAAACACACTCGTTGCTCTAAACAAACAGCAAAGCAAGACATTCGCGATGTACTGTGACGATGTAGAACACGACATTCAACTCGATCGATCGGCAAACGATAAATTCAATTTTCCTTTCCCTCATTTGGCACCACTCGGGGAGTGCGATCAGGTGTGAAGGTGTGGTACCAGCAGTCAGCAGCGTGGTCGATGCGCTTGTATTATTGCTCCCGAAAGGTAGAAACCGGAACCGGCCATAAACGTTTCGAAACAAAGCAAACACAACAGACCGCGTGTTTGGATGGAAAACCGATCGAAGTGCTTTTGCTGTGCACGCAGCACATGTCAGGTGAAAAGTCAAGGGTATTTCCACGACGTTTTTCCTTTTTTTCTCCTTTTTAAAAAATGATCGATGGCCCTATGTTCACGAACTTGCTCGCTCGAACATGCTCGCAGATGCCCCGCGATGACGACGGCGTTTCGGCACACATCGATCGTTTGACTCATCAAATGAACGGCGTCCAACGGTATTTGCGCGAACGGTATGGCAGCATTGCCGAGTGGTCATTGCCAAGACGTGCTAATGGCACCTTTAGAAGCTAGACTGTGCTGGAGGTTACATAGGTGAGCTTATGAGTCACTTTCTTTTGCACATTGTGTACTTAGAAGAACAAAGCTACCGATGATGTTCGGTCTGTTGGAGTGCTTTTATGTTTTTTTGTTTTTAATACAAACTGCATCGCTCATTTTATGCTCACTTTCATTTAACAATTGCCGATGAAGTCAGCACAACAACAGACGTACAGCCCTGTATTGTGTCTCTTTTGAGGTCAGTTGGGGGCGATTCGAAGACGATGAAGACGGTAGCACGCAACCATCCTTCCCAACGCGATGGCATTTGGCGCGATGACTGTCCTGCGATGATGCGCCCCATTTGGTGACCCTTTTTAATTGGTGTTAATTGCATTTAATTTCGTTGATCGAGTTCAGTTCAGTGCGGTTTCGTTCGGGGATGATTTTAGCGTCGCCCCCGGACCATAGATGTCACGACAAATGAAGAGGACGCCGAGCGTCTGACTGTTATCAACTTCCAGCGAATTGTCTTTCTGTATGTTGTGTTCGATATAAAGCTGGGGCGAAAAGTCGAAGGGCAAGCAGCAGCAAGCAGTAGTTTTATGTTTTATTTTGATGTCACTTGAGCATAGAGTTCATGCTGTTTGCCCGAGGAATAGAACAGGGGAAGAAGAACCGAAGAAAGCGACAACGAGATTGCCACGCCGGAAACCTATTATGAATGGTTGCCAGGCATGGTCTTCAAAATTCTGTTTCATACAATGTGTACTCTCCTATAAACAAAGGTCCTCTTGTGTCGCTCTCGCATGCTAGGATCACTTCATTGAGCGCACTAATAAATTAAACAGATTATAGCCGTCACCCGCTCCATCATTGCATCACGACCTAGTAGACGGGGATGCAGTTTCACTGCCTCTGTGATGCTGCTGCTCATTTGCCATCATCACATTCGTCTTGGGTCCTTTCCGAACCGCGTCGTGCACCCTCGTTGTCGGTTGATATTTCCATCAACAAAGACTGATGGGGACTAATTACAGCCACCATTTCCTTGCAGCATCTGTGTTCTGCTGAGATCGTTACGGGTTATCTCAACCTGGATTCTGCACATCGGACTCCCCTATTTGCCTGTTGCATTATCAATCGAGCGTTCCAGTCCGAACGGCCCATTACCAAAGTGGCAAGCATAAAAAAAAAAGTAATGAAATGTTGCAGAACCAAAAAAAAAACGGCGGGAAAAGGAAACACGTCCCTTCCCGGCATTCCGGTTGTTTTCGAACAGGGGCGCGGGACGGAGCTAGCTTATAATACGCGACTTGCTGGAAGACGAACAGATTTTACTTTCCTTCACCAACACACACAAACCTTTCCTCTTGTTTCTTCCCTGTTATAGAATTGCCATCCGCCACATCATGACTTCCGAAGTGTTAAATCGGACGCTACAGAGCTGGAGCAATGGTTCGCTCGAGTTTTCCTACGATGTTACGTCCGCGCGTAGCTCCGAAGCAGCACAGGATAGCAATTTCCCCGACGATACTAACAGGTAAGCAGTAACGGAGCATCAGAGGCAGTAGGATGTACAGAACCTTTAAGCTACTGGAGACCGGAAACGGATTTGATGGGAACCAGCCACCGGCACGTATCGGATGTCAAACGCCGCCGAAGGTTTATTACCTTTCGCGAACTACCAACTCCAACTCTTACTTCCTACAGTGGAGGTCAAATTTCGTCGAAACGTGAAATGCTCTCATTTAAATTTAGTCAGGGGGTTTGGAAAATGAAAAGAAGAGATGGAGATCCAGATTTATGGAATTGATTTGACTTTTCAACATGAAAACAATTAACCTTTCCTCCCAGAGGAAGAGGTGAAATAAGTACAATCTCGGTCACTGTAGCCGCCAGTTATAAATAATCTCCAAACCAATGGGCTTCTCCGCGTGCGAGTGGATGCAAAGCGCGCGCAAAACGCATGTGAAGAGCGTGGCACGGAGGACGATACGCGAACTGCGATGTTCATATTCATTCATAGAACCGCGCCGCTCCACCCTCACCCCCTTAACGTGATGCGATGCGATGTGATGCGTGCGTATCAAAAAGGGGGAAATCACGACCAAATAAACCTGCTCCAATCGCCGCTGGAGCCGCCGCCACTGGACGCTGTGTTCTCGTGAGCAAAATAAATAAAACGGAACCCACCACCGCTCTCTTGACTCTTTCGCGTTTAAGCAGACCATGCAGGGGCTTCCAAATTAAAAAAGGAAATAAGCAATGAAAAATGTGTGCAAAGCGAACCGACTGGGCATGGGGTACTCGGACCAGGCCGCGGATTTTAGGGGCGATGGCGACGAAACTTTATCGTACTTCCTGTGCTTCCGGTGTGTGGTCACGCTGGTTGCAAACTACGGTCGCTGCGTAGATAGACAGTGGTCAGGGGTTGGACACACCGAAACAGGTTCTAAGCGCGCTCCCATTCTGGACAGGACGGAACAGTGCTGCAATGCTAAATTAAGGGTGTCTATGAGCAAATCACCCTACATGTCAGGGATAGACAGGCCATGGTCATAATGTACCTCGAATTGACGCTACAGTGTTTGTATTGCTACCGTTTAAGGCAACGCCATTATTGCATTTAGTCTGATGGATATTAAAACGAACAGTAGCATACATGCGAGCTACATAAGTGATCTTAAACATAGCTTGATACTGATGTACCACATGTAAATCGGAAGGTGTGACATTTGTTTGGCTTAATCATCCACACTTGCAAGGGGCTTCCCTGCCTTCCCTGACGTGACTGCCTTTTCAAGAGAATCCATCGATGACAAATGTTTGAATTTCATATTGCCGGATCTCTGCGAGAACTCACCGTTCACGACATCATCTTGCAGGTTCTCTGTGAGGCGCCAACCTGCGATGCTGACTCACTGTACGGTGTGACTCACGGGGCCACGGGTAAGGCACGACACGTCGGGCACGTTAACCACAACCATATAAGCATTTTAAAGTCCCAATCCGTTGTCAATACTTGTGGAATGCAAGGCTACACATTGCATCGGTCTAAGATAACTCGACGACGACTCATTAATGCGTTCGGCTATCTTTCATCTCGGTTGGCAAACAGTTTCCAAAACAGAATCGCACATCAACTGCGCCTCCAGTCATCCCTTTCGGTTGGAGATTAGAGTTTCTTTCTTGAAATGAATTTCTTTGTCTCGCCACGCTCGGTAGCGCTTATGTTCGCGCATCTATGCCGCAGTTTGTGGCCTTAGAAAGTGTCGAAGCTGCCATCGTGGTGGGTTGGCTGTGCAGTTTCAGCTCGTTCCGGGCGAGCTAGCGAGTCATTTGAGTCAACTGTCCATATAATTGTTCCTAGACATACGGTCTGCGGTGTGCTGCTGCGTCATGGCTAGACACTCGCCCAGTCCAGTCAAGGTGGTAACGCCGACAGCGGTCGGTAATCGGATAGCCGGTAGCAGCTTGGCATTTGAGCATTACGCTCCGGTTAAGGTTCTCTTGGGAGTGTTTCGAATTTTCATCTAAAAAAGGCCGACGTTGCTAACCGGAAGGTCGCAAGCGCAGATCGCAGATGCAGACAACGAGAGATAAAAATAGTTTGAGTTGCTCCCGTCTCCCGAGAGATATAGCTTACAGTACCTTAGATTACCTGTCTAGTTCTACTGCTTCACGATCATCAAACCTAAGATCATTGTGCAATCCAGGCCCCTCTCTGTCTCTCGCTCATCTGGAATCCGTTTTCCTTGGATCGCTAGCAGACGAGTGTGCCAGA
>NC_064874.1:1462500-1472500 GCF_943734745.1 Anopheles darlingi | reverse complement strand
CATACCTCGTTTTGCTGAGTACCACAACACTGCCCGCATCCGATATTTGTCTCGCATTCAGTGAGTACAGTTTACACAGATCCTGCAGCTTATCATGCTCGGCCTCATTGACATCGTGAAGCGTCAGTTCGCGTTGCTGATCATCTTGTAAGAATCTGTCGGGAGAACACGGCAAGTATAAGCACTAGCTAGTAAGCGGGCTAATGGTCCTACCCATTGCATACGTACCTCGACAGCAGTTCATTGACACTGGAGATTATGGAAAAGCCTGGCCGTTCTTCGCGAATCCTTCGACAGCCAGCTCGTATCTCGCGTATCTCGTTGGCGAGAGTGGGAGTCACGTTATTGACTAGAAAATTTGCATCAACTCCCGACACACCGCCCGTGCCGATTTCGATTGGTAACGACGATGAGGTAAGACCGAGCCCTGGCAATCCACTCAACACTCGGGCCTCACCACCCATTGGTGCCATTGTGTTTACGCCTGGGGCATCGTTGTTAGTCGTCGCGGCATTCAGCATTTCGTCGGCCGACATGAGTGTATCATCGTCAGCAAAGTCCTGATCCTCGTGCTGACTGATCAACGATAGTGGAGTTCGGCCGAAGCTGCTACCCGGCCCGGTAACCCTTTGTTGACCAGTGCCATGATACGCTTTACGAAAGTCGTGCTTCGAGGCGAACGTGATCATTGCTTCGTTTCCTGGCCAATCCGTTAGCTCATCATCTCCTTCATGATCGGTTTCGTTCGCCAGAACGGCTTCCGAATCGCTCGAGCTCAGCGAGCTGGAGCTGAGGAAATCATTTACCTGCCCACCACAATCCATCAGTTGACCGTGGCCTTCCGGACCCGATGACATCATGAGCATTTGTTTCTTGCGGTTGTACTTCGATTTACGGTGACGATGTTTCTCCTTCGGATAGCTGCCCGTAGCAGGAGACGCAACCATCAATTCGTTCAACGTTGGCACCTTGACCGTTATCGACACGCTCGTCGTTTGCACGCCGGTTGGACGGAAATGATGCTGCTTGTGCTCGATCGCACCGCCAACGAAGGGAGACAGTGCGATAGATGTTGGTTGTGTTGACACACCAATGCCAGGTGGTGTTGGTTGGAGCGGTATTGTAGGCACTACTGCTGCTGTTACTGCTGTTGCTGTTGTGGCTGTTGTTGCTGTCGAAGTTCCTCCGAAAATGTTAGTCCCAGGCAAGCTGACTGGTGCCATCGATAGAGCAAACCGTTGCAAGGGGAACGAACATTCCAATGGGGCAGTTCGTGCAACTGGCGAGGTAATTGTTTCCGGTAGACTGATTCCGGGAGCTCCAGGGCTAACAGGAGCAAACTGTGGTGTATCTTGTGGCGCAATCGACTGACCACCAATACCAGCAACAACCAACGGCCCTCCAATCGGACCGCTAGCAATGGACTGTTGTTGATGCTGCTGCTGCTGCTGCTTGGGATGTTGTAACGGAATCGAGAAGTGAAACTCACTCCCAACGGTAGCGGTCGTTGTAATGGCTGTCGATGAATGACCCAAGCGTGCACTATCCAAACGAGCTGACCGCTCCCGGTCCCGATCGGCAGATATTCGCTCAATTTTGGAGACAACAGTTTTTGTGAGCGGAAGTATTCGCTCGCACTTCATGAGACTGGCCGAGAAAGAGGCCGCTCGATTGCGACTTCGATACTCGCTATATGAGGATCCTTTGAGACCGAAAAACTCTCGCTGCCGTGGTACACTGCTGGAATGTTGCTTGCAGAAATCATAATCCAACCCCGACCGATCTCGCTGACCACGCTTACGCTTGCCGCAAAACAGCATGGCGCTTCTACGGGATGGTGCAGAAAAATTAAAGGGCGAAAAACATTACTCCTCGGTCCTTAGACAAGTTAGACGTCGCTCTTAGGTTACCTGAAGTTTTCCGGGCACGAGTGTTTGAACACACGCTTCTTCACCGTACCGGCCACGGGGAACAGAGCGCTACCACCGATGTGTGGGGTCGAGGGTGTCGTCTCGTACTCGACGGCCATTCGTTTGTACTTTCGTTTACGCCGCATGTTGGGCCTGAAAATGAATGGTCAAGTCAAGTATTAGACTCGCCATCGAGACATTCTGCTCGTCTACGCACCTGGCCGGGCTGAAGTTCTCGTTCAGCGAATCTGACTCAAAGTTCCCCGATAGTGGCGTCTGGCGTAGCTTGAAGGCAAACGCCACGGAATGTCGATCGTCTGAATCGCTCTGAACCAGGTTGTTGCTTCCACTGAGGCAGGGAGAATCGGCCTGATTCACCACCACGTTATTGACCGGTGGATCCGTGGGGCTACTGGAGCTATCCTCCGTTGGTTGCGGTGCGCATGCTGCAAATAGAAATCGGTGCTCTCACTGACTGGCTGCCGTGACCTCTTCCCTGGGGTTTGCTTACGTAAATTGCCCGTCGATCGCGTGCGTCGTCGGACACCCCAGCGCACCTTGCTGGAAGTGGTGCGGGAAGTTTCTTCTAGTGCCAATGTGAGGTCGTGCGAGAACTGCTCCATGATTAGCTCAATCAATGATCTCGTTTCGGTGAGTCTTATGGCAAAAGGCGGTGGCTTAACTTAGAGGATCAATAGGGTGTGTGGTTCTCGAGTTCAGTGAAATGTAGAAGTTAGCTGCGTCCATTTAGAGGCAACCACAACGAGCTTATATCAACAATTTCTTTTTTATGCGCAACAAATCCAGCCAAAACGAGCCTGGCGGTGGTCAATTCGAGTTTTCTGTTCGCCGTTTTCTCATGCGATCTTTTGTGCGTAGTTTCGCTCGTTCCGTGGCAGAAGATAGGAATCGCTCCCCTGCATCGGCCCCGCTGGCGTTTCCATGCGTTACACCACCGAATGCGCGGACTCCGAGGGAAAAGCGATTAATTATTTTACAGAAACTTGCACTTTTACCGAACACGAAATCCTTGTTTTGAAGATTCGCGATTTTTTTTAGAAAACGACCCATGCAGCCAGTGACAAGACCCATCCAGCATCGTCATACAGGGTGAACACGCATCCTGGCAGCCATTTGAAATCGCCGTTTGAGAAGCTGATTTTTTTTATTGTTGGCCCTTTTTTTTTATTTAAACATCTGGCCATCCCAGAGGATGGGGGGGGGGGGGGGGGCGAGCTGCAAAACTCCCAAAAAGGCCCAGGAACAACAAAAAGGATTCTAAACCGTCCTGGGGGGGCGCATGGTCGGGTCATGGGACAAAGCCACGTATTTATGACGAAAATAGCAGGCTGTCTTCTGGCACGAGTAAGGCAATGCATTTCCGAATTTATTGAAGCCGTGCTAAATCAGAAGGAGCGCCAACAAAAGCAGGCAAACATATGCTGGACAAGATCGAGGTGGGCCACAACTCCAGCCACTTCCGTTAAGAGAAAAGAAGAACGGCATGGAGCAGAGTGTTGGTCGGTTCGCCCAGGAGTATCACTAAAAGAACTGAAAAATACCGGCATTAAACCGGCACAGGTTCATCATCAAAGGCATGGCCCTATTGCTAACCTATTCGTACAAATACAGTCGGTGCATTATGTAGCGACATTTACTAAGTGCATGTCTGCCGTGCCATGTAATGAATAGTTTAATTTCCGGTTTTTTATCAACAACAATGTGATTATAAAATAGTGAAAGTATCGTAGTTACGATACTCTAGCCCGACGACAATAAGGTGTAAGAATGTAACCAAGCCTCAATCGTTAGCTCCAATGCTCGCACGTGGGGACAAAGAAGCGATATGTACACGGTCGAGCACATGGCCTTCAGAACAAGTGGCGGTTGGACTGATGCAGTCGTCTAGCTGTTTTTTAGTTTCCTTCCGACGACCAACGATCGTAGTGATCGATCCAGCGCGACTGCAATCTCCGAAGTCTTAGGCCTTAGCTTGAGTTGCAATTTTGTCCTTGAACACACCTCCTCTAGCCATAGTGGCGCAAGAGATCCCGACGGGGCGCTTATCTAAAATGATGTCGCCGATCGGGCGATCTCGTGTCGAGTCGCAGGGGGTCATCGCGTCGCGATCCTCAGTAATTACTGCTTTGTGTTGGCTGCTGTGCATCGGTGCACTCGAGTGCTTTGCTCAAGGAACGCTATCTAAGGTAACAGCATATGCATAGATTCGCGTTATCATCGGTTGATAAACAAGTGCTCATCGTGCAAACTGATTAAACTTGACTGATAAAGGAACAGACAGTGTCGCTCCTTCACCAGGAAATAATCGTTAGAATTCAATCGAACCAAGGTCGCAGTAGAGAACGTTGAACGCTGTGCAGTGAAGAAACGTTTGAAGGACAAATCATTTACCTTGAACCTTACGCCAGATATCCCAGCGCGTGTTTCCGTTGTTGGTGATCGCTAATTGAAAGTGGTGGTGGTATCGCTTGTTCTTGCAGCAATCAGAGACGATGCCAAACGACGCTACATATTATCAGGTGGAACAGCTGCCTGCCCCTCGATCGCGGTTGGGTGAAGGTCCGGTTTGGGATATTGAAAGCAAGAGTTTGTTTTATGTGGATATCCAAACACCTGCTGTGCTACGGTATGATTATGCGGCAAAACGCACTTTCAGTGCTACCTTAGGTAAATGTATCCAACTGTTCCGGTCAATAGCTCCCAAAGATTGTCCCTAACTGCCCTCTTCCTATCTGCAGAAGGAGCCACTACGATTTCGTTCATCGCACTCGTTGCTGGACAACCGGATCACTTTGTCGTCGGTGATGATAACCGGGTGTCGCTGATCAGTTGGAATGGCCGATCCGAGCAGGCGAACCGTGTTCGAACGCTCGTCGATTTAGGTGATTCGCAACGCCATGTGCGATTCAACGATGGCAAAGTGGATCCCACTGGTCGGCTGTACGCCGGTACGATGCAACTAGATACGTTGGGTGATCCTTATGTCCAGAAGGAAGGCCAGCTCTTCCGTTACGAAAATGGCACAATGGTTGTGCAGAAGCAGAACATCAGCATATCGAACGGATTAACCTGGGACGAGCCACACAATCCACGGCGAATGTTCTACATCGATTCAGCGGCACTCGATGTTAAAGCATTCGACGTGGCCGACAACGGAGACTTGACTAATGAAACGGTGTTCTACGATCTGAGGACTAATGGTAGCGATCCTGGTTACGTCGGCGATGGCATGACCAGCGATGCCGACGGTAATTTGTACGTGGCGACATGGGGTGGATCGAAAGTGATGAAGATTGATAAAAGGTGAGTCGGTGTGTCGCAAGGTTAGCGCTTTGTTTAAAGAACCCGTTTTATCGTTTCTTTTTTGCGCAGCTCACAAAAGGTTGTTCTGGAAATTAAACTGCCTACCGAGCAGATTACCTCGGTCGCTTTCGGGGGGCCACAGTTAGATGAACTGTTTGTCACTACGTCCCTGAACGGTGGTAAGCCTGCCCCGGCTGGAGCTCTCTTTAGGGTGACGGGATTAGGTGTCAAGGGAAAACCTATGCACAAGATGATTCTCTGAAACCAACACTCGTAGGGAAGAAGAATCCATTTATCTCTTTATCCATGCAAATAAAAGACAACCTTATTTCGGCAATCCGTTCGGTGAAGTAATGTAGACCGACAAAACCGTTTAGTCTTCGGTAATCCATTCCTCTCTGTATTCTAATATAAGGATTGTTGAAATCATATTCGCGTTAACATCCTTGGCTGGTCGGATTCCCTCGAAGTTGCGCGCCGCATCGTCACGAGAGTAACGTTTGAAGGTCAAGCGTCCTAGCAGCGTCGACTTGACGATCAAAGGAAACCTTGGAACAGTAAGCGGTGAAGCAACAATCGCGTAACCACGGGTGCGTGTAACAGGAGCAGCAAAGGACACTCACTTTCGGACGCTTCCTTTGGTGGTCCATGACACGCCCCATGACAGAACCGAGGCAACCGGGGAGCCACCAGCATCGTCACATGCCGATAGATCCTGAATCGTTCGAGCGAACTTTAACAATCATTTTACAACCGGTAGATGTAGATTCGTTTCTCTCTCTTGCACTGTCTTTCTGTTTACCCCGTATGAGCTTCCTTTTGGCATGCCTTTCTGTGACACGGGGTGCCCTCTTCGTCGTCATCCTTACGACCACGCGTCCTATGTGAAATGCGTTTGTCCTGCGGCAGTGGCACGATCTGCTGGGCTGTGGTGCTTCTATTCGATCTTCGCCAGAATGTCGGCTTCCCGGAAGAGATGGTACTCTTTGCTATCTCCCAATTCCACCTTGGTACCACCGTACTCCGGGAGCAGCACCTTCTCCCCGACCTTCACCGCCAGCGGCACGTGCTCGCCGGTCTGGGTGTTACGCGCACCGGGGCCAACAGCCACCACCGTACCTTCTAGCACTTTCGATTGTGCCTTCTCCGGGATGACGAGACCGCTCTTGGTTTTCGTCAGAGCTTCCGCGCGGAGGATCAGAACGCGATCCAACAGTGGCAGCAGACGCTTTGTGGCCTAGATCCCAAGAAGAGAATTGATAAGAGACGATCAAGTTCTGAGGCCATCGGCACGCGATGATTACGTAAGACACCAGCACCAGCGAACCGGCCACCGGTACTCGGGTGTTCCAGAATCATCGAAAATCTGCATCTTCGTGGGATTTTAGGTATGTTGCGATGAGGACACTAAGATATGGCCAAGGTAGGTAACATGACGCAACATTCCGGGGGCGCAGCGAACGATCCTGGAGGAACACTCGCCGAACTCGCTTTCCGCAGAGAATTCTGGAAACCCCACGCCCGACGGTCAGAAATCCCTAGCGTCACTCGGTTACTTACCATTTTGCTGTGTAGATGAGACTTGGAGAAAACTCTTTCTTCCGGAAAAGCACAAATAATCAGCTGTCGCTGGAAAATCGGAATTTCGGAATCTCGGAATCACCGGCACGGAAAAAACACGAGGAGTTTCGAGAACAGCTTGACAGCTCTGCTCTAGAGCACCGCGGCTATGTTGCTCTAGATCAGTACGGCTATGTTGCTCTAGATCAGTGCGGCTACATGGGTATTGTTTATAAAAACCGTATTTTTGTGCAACGGCGTGTTTTTGGATGTTTGGGAAGGAATTAAAATGTTCCCTATAAAGGAAGAAATTAGGAAATCCCTTGCTTCTATTCCACCGATCCAACACAATAGTGCCCTGCTGAATCGTAAGTAAAATGTTGCAAGCCATTTGCCAGCACTTATTCCGGTTTGTTTGCAGCGTTTCTCAAACTCCAAGCACTGCTGGCGTTGGACGCCGGAGATGAACGAGCGGCCGTATTTTATTCGATGCAATCGCTAGGAGCCTCCAAGAGGCAGCAATATTCTGCCACTTTTCGAGAGTGCAAAGACCTTGGTAAGTGGTGGACATGGTCCCAGCAAACCCAGCCGTTCATCGTTTGTTTTCCTTTCGCTCCCAGATGTCCTGATCGAGAACATAACTACGAGGCTGGCATCAGATACGGAACAGCCACCTTTGCCGGTGAGCGATGGATACGATAGCTTGTGTAAACTGTGCCGTGAGTTACCGGAGCAATGGACAGTCCTGCAGATCAGCAAAGCCTTTAATCCACGTACGAGATTCCTGACTTATGAGGAAAATATGACAGAACCTGCTTTGATTATGTTAACCTTATACCGGTGTAGCGATCCCCTTGGAGAGGACCGATCGGAACCACTGCTCATCTGCTTGGAACCAGCGGTCGCCGATCCAAAGCAGAAGTACGAAAACTTCTTCGAGCACATATCCGCGATACCCCGCGAAGTACGAACTTCGTGTGAACCAGGGGCCTCTGCAGCCGGTGAAAGTCAATCCACTCGGAACGAAGCCATCGAACAGCTGCTAAGCGCAGCGATCGAGCGCGCCAAGCGATGGCTCGGTCCATGGGCTAATCTGTTTTGTGGAAAGTTTCGATCACAGAATGATCAATCGCTCGAAGCGGAAATATATAATCGCATAGAAGACTACTGCATTCAGCGGAAGCTTACAAAGAAAGCGCAACGATTGATATCACTGGTCGCTCGCAGACTGGATCTGCTCAGTGGTGAAGACATCTATAGGTTGTGCTGTAGCGATGAATTGGATTTGGACGAACTGCAGGTTGAATCGTTATACGATTATCTTACTGATATGCAGGAACATAAGTTTAAGATCGATCAGACTAGCCCAAGAGAAAGCTTCCCTGTGGTGCTCATAGTGGACGAGTGGTTGGATATCTTTCCCTGGGAAATGCTACACCCTACTCAAGAAAGTTGTCGCTTCGGATCGTTTTCCCAAATGATCGATCTCTTTGACGCACACAAGGATCGCATTCGAAATGGGTATCTATGGTTACCGACTGAAAAGTGCTCTTCAATCATCAATCCAGGTAACTGCAGAATGTGGCATGCAGTGGCGTATTCGAGTAACTCATAGTCGATTGATAATTTTCAGATAAAAATCTGGCAAAGATGAGCACTCGATTGCAGCTGTTTTACAAGGAATGGTACCCGGAATCGTTTGAGCTGCTTATCGACGAGCCTCCTAGTGGGACTGAACTTGGCGAAATGCTCAACACCTCGGATGTTGTCATGTAAGATTGTTGCCAAACTAAATTTGTCACATAATAAGAGCATGCTTCCACGGGTTCATTTTGCAGCTATAACGGGCACGGCAGTGGAATGCAGTTTTTGCACGGCGAAACTCTGATGCAGCGCAATATTAACTGCGTCACCTTTCTGTTTGGTTGTGACTCGGTACGACTGTATTCGAACGGACTGTTTACCGAGATGTGCGGAAGCCACCTGTACTATAACGCGGCTCACTGCCCGGCCGTAATCGGAGCGCTCTGGGTGCTAACTGATCTGTACACCGACATTTACTCGATGCTGTTGGTCGGAAACTGGATGCCTTCCACGAATCCCCAGTATAAGAAGCTAAACATTTCCGCTATTGATACATTGGCATTAAAGGCCGGCCAGTGGCGTAAGTATTGCGATGGCCAAATGTCGGTACTTCACGACAGTTGAATTTTGAATTTTCTTTGCAGAATTGAACAAGGTATCCGCGAAAAAGTACTTCATCAGGCAGCATCGCAATCTGCTGAAGGTGATGAGCGAATGTAGACAGTTTACTCATCTCCCCCAACGCATACGATGTGCATTCGTTTGTCGTGGGCTTCCAGTGATGAATGAAACATTTAGCAAATAGAAAATAGAGTTATTGCCATTTTGTCATAAAAAATATAATCATTGCCAGGCATCACATAAAAGGAGGATTTTCCTAAATCACGTGTAGCAAGCGTCAAGGTGTATCACGTACGAAGCAAATCATACCCCAATCAGCATTTGCTTGTGCTAGGAGCGAGCTGTTTGCCGGCCAAAACCATTCATCTGCATGGTCTCTCTCGAGCGAAGGTAACGTACGCGCTAACCGGGTTCTATTCTTTGGTGTAAGTTTTACGCCCGGTCTTCAGGCATCGCGTCTTGGCGCATTCGATTACCGTCAATTGGATAATGGAATGGAAACATAATCGCACCCTGATTCAATTTGTTATCGACCCTGGTGGTGCGAACGGTATCTTCACGCTCCAGGAATAGCCAGCTCCAGTTTGCGAGCAACCGTCGGTTGAGCTTCATATCCTGGTAGATTCTTACGGCTTGGTACGAGTTTCTTGTAGTCTGCAGCAACGTGTTCGCAAGATCCTCCCGTCTCAGTTGCCAGTTCAAAAACAAATTCATTTTAAGAAGTGCGTTGAATCGTTTTAATCCTTGTTTCAAAGTTCCCAGCAAGCGACAATTGTTTTTTTCCGGACGGATCAATTGAAATGTGAGTACAATTTAGACGGCTCTCTCTAGAGTAAAAGAAGCAGCATTTCAAAAGATCGACTCAAAGTGAGGCGTAATTCGCAGCATCATCAATTGAGTCGCGTGTGTGTCCTTCGTCTTTCGTCATTTCCGGAGCATTTCCGTCGCCAAATATCGCCGTTGCATTTTGAATGGTCCCGAATTCCGTACAAGAATGTGTG
>NC_064874.1:1420000-1457500 GCF_943734745.1 Anopheles darlingi | reverse complement strand
CAAGCCCTCCATAACGCAACCTTCAGTTGGGACGCAACGCAGATTGATTGAATGTAGTTTGTTTGTAAAAATAGAGAACCGACGGGTGTAGTCATCATCAGCCGAAATGATGTTAACTATGGACATGGTTTGCAGTCGTAGCACACACACAACAGAGAGAGAGAGAGAGAGAGAGAGAGAGAGAGAGAGAAAAGAAAGTAAAATGGTTCTTATAGTTTATTTCGATACTACAGCCTATTTTGCGCGACATTTTTCATACAATGAAAAGAGATTCTGTCATGGCACATCTAAATCCGGAACACAAAATGAACATAATTACGCGATACATGATGCAGTCTATCCGACGCTACTCTACTCCTTTTTATTACACTGTGAGTAGGGGCTGCTCGTGTGTTTTCCCTCCTAGCTCCGGCCAGCTTACGGGTCCACGAACGAAATCATAATGTAGCGTGTGCCTTTCGTTGTCAGCAATCCTTCGTGGAAGTGGGTCAGACGACCAGGGTGCATCAGCAGCCATCCCTTGCGCGTGTCCTTTACCGAGCAGTTGTAACGCAGGAAGTGACAACCGCCTCCTTCGTAGTCGATTCCAGCACTATTCAAAGCGATATTGATGGTGTAAGTCGAGGAGTCGTGGTGTGGACGCAACGAAGGCTGCTCATCTGGACGATACCGGACTACAAAGTTCATAAGAGACCGAGGCGGCTGTAAAGAAAAAGCGAAAGGCAATCAGATCCAGGAATGGACGGTACAAATCGACGCTGCTACTCACATCATGGAAATAACCAGTGAAAACCTTCTCCTGCAAGGGGCGTATGTAGAGCTGCAGGAACTTTAGCCAAACTTGCTCCAACCCAACCTGATTCATGTGAATGTCACGTGTCGGGACGGCCTCGTAGCCTCCCTGGAGCCGGTTATCGTTGTGCGTACCATCCGACCACTTACCAAAAGCCTCTACGATCTCCTTAAGATCATCACAAAATCTATCCGTACCGACTGCAAACCAGTACACGTCCGGGCATGGTTGTTTCGGCACGAATGTGGTTTCCAGTTGCTGCTGGTACTCCGGCGATAGATAGCGTTGTTCCCAGTCGTGCCGGTTGTTGAATAGCTGGTAAAAATCTGGGTGAGTGCGATCCATGTCAAAATACTCGGTATCGATCAAGTGCCCGTACTGCTCCATGTTGATCACATGCATAAAGATTCCCTTCGAGCGGAAATGCCAACACATGGCCATATCGGGGTCCGTTTCCTTCAGCGAATAGCTAACCTCAGGCAGAATAGAGCGCTTGATCAGGTATACGATCGAGATGAACGGCACATTCCATAGACCGAGCAGCTTGCGTCCTACAATGTCCATATAATCGTTGGAGCGAGCATAGAATCCTTGATTGCTGAGCGCGCCCCAGAAATTGCTCCACACCTTTTCCGGTCGTGTCAAAACGGGTGAAATAACGTTGCGATTAGCTTCTATCAACGCACGCAACACATTCGGATTGTCCAGGTGACCCTCGGAGTCAACGACGAACAGGTAATCGCAACCACGCTGGCGGCAATGCTTGGTGGCAAAGGCGCGAGCGACCGCTTCTTTATGGTCGTCACTGTGGCTGATTGACTTCAATGACCGATAACGTCCTTCCTGCTGGCTGAGGAAAGCCTTCACAACTGGTTCGTGGTATGCGACGCCTGAGTGCACCAGCACATCCAACCGATCACCAGGGTAGTTAAGCTTGGTAATTTTATCGAACCATTCCTCCAGGAACGGGGTCGGTTTCTCAATGAACAGTGCCATCGTCACGAGCGGCAGTTCCTTCTCGTCATCCAGCTGTATACGATTCTCCTCGACCGTTTTACAGACACCATCAAGGAATGCTCCGGCCAAATAGTTGGCGTAGCTGTTCAATGCCAGCTTGCTCAGTCCATTACCATGTACAACCGCGGGTTTCGATGTGTATTCCGTATTTTTCAGCGTTGCCTCTGCCTCCGATGGTTCCAGCGATAGGATAACCTGCTCTTCGACGCCGTTTAGATTTTGAAACAAGCTGGCCATATGATCCAGCTTAATGTTCAACTCGTTCCTCAACTGCTTATCGAGATACACGTTCGTGTAGTACAACTGATCATCGTCCGTGTCCTTCGAAGGGGTTTTTAGCATCAGGTACAACTTATCGGCATACCCCATGAAGAGACCGGAATTTAAGAAGCGCATCCCGCGGCCTTCCAGTGGCGGATAAAGGCTCTTCAGTGATTCGTCTGGCCAGCAAAATCCTTCCGCCCCGAACACAACCGATGCGTTAAAGGTGAGGAACTTTTGCACAATTTTCTCCCAAGGCATCAGGAACACCACGTCGTAGCTGTCGGTGAACAGAACAAGACGTTCCGATTCCTTACGATACGGCTTAAGGGCTTCCCGTAGTAGATTGATCTTGTATCCACCGCCAACGGATTTCATATCACCACCGAGCCATGGTTTTCCGAGACCAAGCGTTTTCACGCTGATACCGTAATGATTAGCGGAGCGGATGTAGCGGAGATAGCCTTCGGTTTCATTGCTGGCAACGGTGAACACGAGTGATTCTTTAGCTGAAAAAAAAATTACACATAAAAATGCATTACTTTACAATTCAATTCGAAGCGAAATTACTGTTTAACGATCCGCGGAGCGGAGAACGTTAAGTGATCGTTATTTCCAGAATATCCAAGAATTTTGTGACTCCATAAAATATAGGGCATTTATAAATAAATTTCATTATTCTTTGAATACTCTAGCGGATTGTGTTTGCTTCCGGCAGAGCTTCAGAAGAATATAAATGCTGGAAATAGATACCACGAGAGCACTCGGTGTGTGCTACGATGCGTGCCCTGCCCTTAATTCATTTACCAGACAGCAAACCAGTGATTCTCCTGGTCTACACCCGTCTTCCACATTATAACATAAACATTCTCGACGCTGAGCCGCATCTGTAGATCGTTCTCCCTCCGAACCCTCCGGAACGCAGCAGGCTGTGCATCCACCATGCCGCTGCGGCACATCCAAAGCAAACGTGAGAAAACACATGTGCGACTTGGTCCGATCTTTGCTCATGCTGACATCATCTCGAAGAAAAATGTGCAGCGAGGCGGCTTGCTTCAATGTATGCTCCGAGATCGCCTACGTGATTTAGCCCCTTCGTTTTCATTCAGCAGCTGCGGTCACTGTCGCCGGCCCAGATCCCGGAAGCCAAGACGACGATGATTGGACGGCACATGCATGCCCGTGGCGCTTATCAGTAGACCAGTCGTGGATCTTTTATGTTCGTCATGAAACTAAAACCTCACCAAAAGTACTTACCATCATCTGCCAAAGATGAAGACACCCAAGAAAGGGTAAAGATCACTATCGCCGCCTTCCAGAAGAGGTTGTTGGCCATTCTTGCTTCCTTTTCTAAATTTCCGCAATCAGCGGCTACTTCCGGTGTTCACAGACGGTGGCACAATTCACGCGTGTTAATTCAATGATTAATCGAGGATAAACGGCACATGTGCATCCTCACAATTGCGGCACTGAAAACTGGACCGAGCACGAACTGATCATGCCCAGCGTCGGTTGAGGAATAAAAACCCGAGACTGGAGCTCCACGGACTGGAGCTACGAAATTATTTGGAGCAGATTCCCCGACGTGCTAGCAGCTAACACATTATCTGGAGTCCAGAGTGTGCGTTTCGGGGGGGAATGGTTTCACTAGCTCATTTTTCGCTTACTTATCATATTTTTCGTCATTTCTTTAGGCTAAAAAATCTTTAGTAAAACCAAACAATCCACAAACTTTCCCAACTTTTGCAACGGGAATGCCTGCGAGAGTTACAAATGATACTAATTTGCTGTTAATACTTTGTCTTCTTTATCACAAAATTCACGAAATTGTTCAAAAAAGTTAAAAACTCCCACTTTTTGCAACAATTTCCAGACCAAAACAACGGCACAGGGTTGTAGTCGCATTTCATTTTGATTTCTGACTAAAATTAGGCTTTATTTTGAGTAAATGAGCATATTTTATCGATCATCACTGTGAAACTTTTTTCTAAGGGTGCTGTCCATTTTTCAAAAGGAATTTGACCAAAAAAATTCCACCGTGCCTTAACCGCTGTTAATTGTTAATTTACCATTGAGGATGTTTGATTTCAGTCCTTATACAATCTCACTTCATTTCTGGTGAATTCAGCCTCGCCGTGCCCCATCTTACCAGAATCGTGATAGGCATAATTGCTGCTATCACACCAATAATTGCTGCTATGCCACGTGACTCTGAAGGCCGTTAACCGGCGTATCATGTTAAGGATCGCGCGGTTCTTGCCATGCCGAGCAGTTGTACCGTAGTATCGACGTTCGAAGTATACGCTTCTTTGGGCTGCTGAGTGCCTCGCTCCTGCGCATCATGCTGCGCTAGTCTTCTACGATTCTTTATCTTTCAGATTCGACGGCGGAACCACACCAAAGCCGAAACACCTAGCAATTAGAAATATCTATCGATCTTTCCCGATCGTCGGCTCTTTCTCGTCCGTCAGCTTTAACAGAAGATTTCACAGAATAACTCCCATTCTTATTTTTTGGTTTTCTCGTGGCATTCGCATGGCTTGGTGCTTATTATCGTTTAACACCGAAAATCGCCATCGCATGCATTAACACTTCCACTTAAGGGCGTAAGGGTACGCGGTTACGTAAGATGTCCATAATGGTGAAGATGCTGTGGGCGAGGTCATCCCTTTATTGGATTTTAATGATGCTACAATCACGAAACTGCAGTCCATGTGGCGACGCAAGACTGACTGTTGCATATTCATGAAATTCGACATTACAAAAGTGCCACGCAGATCGAATTTAATGTCATCCTTCTTTCGGTTCCGTTGGTAATTGCTCGGTGCTGTGTAATTTTCTTGTTACATATTTTGATTTATTTCACCTTGGCACCGTGTACTGGCCGGTTCGGAAGCTTAACTTGTAAGACTGGTTATGGGGTGTTGAAGTAAAATCCTGATGAAAAGGCCAAAAACCGAGAGCATCGAAAGGCATAATCCTTCCAAGGTAATACTTAGTCATATCGTACGGCACACGCAGGAGCTTATCCTCCGAAAGACTGAGAACCGGCATTGGCGGCTGATCCGGTGGCTGCTCCGAAACCGGGGAATCCATGACCGACGCCACCCTGCGAGAACGACTGAGCTCCAGCACTGGCCGCTGATCCAGACAATCCACCGAATCCGTGACCTCCGTGGCCTTGCGTGAACGATTGACTACCGGCCGAAGCGGCCGATCCAGAAGCGCCACCGAACCCGTGGACCGGGAAACCAAAGCCCTGGTTAAACGATTGAGCACCAGCATTGGCCGCCGATCCCGAAACTTGGCGACTGACACGAGCTTCACCCTCTACTCGTAAAATAAAAAGATTTTAATAAATTTCCCTGGGGGAGATCGAGAAGCGCCGCTACAATGTTGCTTACCCTGCACAGGAGCACAGCTAACAGCAGCAACCAAGGCACCGATTGCGAACAGACAGATCAAGGACTTCATTTTGGACAAGTTGTACGAATGCAACGGACGACGCTTGCGTAACTGAGGGTACTAGCTAGGACTGATACCTTCGACGGTGGCACGATTTCATTTTATACTTCAGCACGCATCCCCTTATCAGCCCTCAAGGAGGCAGCGTCCATCAGCGCGATTGATAACGTGCAAATTTGTTGAGAAAGCTTCAACCTGTTGGTTATTCCGAGGGAAAAGCCACGGCACGGTACTTCCCCATCGAATGCCAAACCAAACAAAGCGATCCTCACCAGACTGTCATAGATCAGTTTTTGATCATTTAACGATACTCTAAACAATATTGTATTTTAATTTTTGAAGCCGAACTGAACTTTTCACGATCATTCGTATCATGACTTGCTTTTGCTTAGTCCCGTTATCAAGAAATGTTTGTCCCGTTTTGACCGGTTTCAGTGAGTTCAGCTCGTGCTGGGCGGAACAGCTGATAGTGGTTCTGGCATAATCACATTTAGTCGTTTTTTTCGGGATCCCAAAAACCAAATCAGGTCACACAACAAAACCTCCCGAAAGGACACGCCAATGTCATGGTTTATAATCAACAAAGCGCACAAACCACGGCCGTTCATCACGTACGTGACGCTGAGGACCTTCGATTTGGGAAGGGGCCGTCGATCTTCACCGCATTTGATCAATCAATCATCAGAACGTAACGTATGGATTTGTGTTTTTACGGTTCGTTTGTTATTTTATTAACGTTTTTGTTTTCCTTCTTGCTTCGAATACTGTTCCTGTCCGATGTTTGAACATACATTTTCGTAGTTTTTGTTGTTGTCAATATCACAAATAGACTGCAGAGGAGTATTGATGAAGATAAAGACCTGTTGTCTTCCGTGATGTTCGTCCGCCCGGTTTTTGTACTTGTAGTTGAAGTTCGCGAATCAATCACCGATCTGCTTCGACTGAGGTAGGGAGGTTTCAATGGGCGACAATGGACTGAGCACCGGCATTGGCAGCCGATCCAGCCAAACCACCACCGAATCCACCATGGCCGCCTCCTTGAGTGAACGACTGCGAGGCAGCATTGGCCGACGAACCGGAGAATCCACCAAATCCAGGGAATCCATGGCCACCACCCTGGGTAAACGATTGGCTACCGGCCGAAGCAGCCGAACCGGACAGTCCACCGTGTCCTCCATGGCCACCACCACCACCCTGGTTGAACGACTGGGCGCCAGCATTGGCTGCCGATCCGGAGAGACCACCGAATCCGGGGAAGCCACCTCCATGTCCTCCCCCTCCTCCCTGGGTGAATGACTGAGAACCGGCGTTGGCAGCCGATCCGGAGAGTCCACCGAAACCACCTCCACCGTGTCCAGGGAAACCTCCGAAGCCACCACCCTGATTGAACGATTGGGCACCGGCGTTGGCCGCACTTCCGCTCAAACCGCCACCACCATTAGCGGCACGAACCACACGGATCGGGGCGATCGGCAGATCGGCTTCATCCAGCAGAATCACTGCAAACGGATTAAAACCGTAAAACCGAGGAACCGGGTTGGAACCGTGATGCTGCTGGACTACTTACGCTGGTACGGTGCGGCTGCAACGGTGGCCAAGATGGCGGCAAGAACGACAAACGACTTCATCTCCGGTTCCTAGAAAACAAAAAGAAACACAATATTCCTACTTCAGGCGTGCTAGACGTTTGCGCAGTTGGGCTTATGGTTGCGCAATGATGCTCTTCATGGTGCTTCCTGGCAGTATTTATATGGACGCGCCTGATGGACGTGTCCGAAGACACGTTAACTAGCAATGAGAGAGGGTGTCGAGGAAGTCGAGGAGAAGAAGCGAGCGACTGACATGAGACAGCACACACTCCGGACCGGGGGAGGGAGAGGTTCGTTTACGGATCTTCCCTCAGTTCTTCCCTGATACGCCATTTACCTTGATCATCAACATTATTTGATGCCCGGCCTCTCTGGTCCCGGGCTCTAGAGCTACACGGCTGTGAGTCAGCAGCTAATTCAGCAACTTCAGTGCCACAAGGGATCACGCAGAGCCCACCGCAGAGCCCTCTGCCTCTGCCGTTCCACTTGTTGTACGATGAAATCCAGTTTTCAAAAGCATGATCGCCAGGTCGTGGTACCAGCATACAGGGCTGCCGTGGGGAAGGAGAAGGAGAAGGTAAGTGATGTCTTCCCTTGTGTAATGTGAGAGAACGGGATGTCGGTTCCCGGGTCCCCGGGTACCCGGGTCTCTCGAACGGGACGGGGGGTCGATATTGTACTACAGAACCAACGGGCGCAACTCTGACCCCGTCAGAAGCGATGGAACTCCAAAGGATCCTCGCGTGTGATGTCTACTCTTGTGGTCAGGCCCCGTCTTTCAGCGCGATGCGATGATTGATGTAAGCAATTCTCGATGCTCAAGATCTCCAATCTGGCTGGCTGGCTTTCTCTGGCCAAGTCCCTCCACTCCTTCCTCTCCGTGGAAGAATGGAAACCCAAAAGAGACCAAAAGTGAGGCTTAAGCTCACTTCGTCTTTTTTTTTGCTTTATTCTCTGGACCCAGAACCTTAATCTGATCTGGAGGCAGCTGACACCTTCTTCGCTCGGTGTGGCCCCGCCTGTCAATCGTCACAGCAGAAAGAGCACTCGCCGCAGCCTCTTGGCGTCTGGGTGTCTTTGGAGCAGTTTGATCTATTTTCACCCTTTGGCCTTTACTTTCTTTCTTAACTTCCAATACTAACCGGAATGCTTGTATGACCTGAATCAGCGTACATCTCAGCGCAAATGTCGACATGATTATCTAAGCGACCCAAATGTACGTAACGTTATCATGTTTGTAATGTTTTTTTTATTTTTGTTATTATATATTCCACTTAACGTAAGTCTAATAGATAAACTCTGCCATCAGTTCCATCGCCAGTTTTCAGGGGGTCAATTAACGGTTCACGACCGATTTGAAATCAACAACTTTCGAGTCTGGGTTCGTTTCCCTTTGAAGACAAGGGGTTTCCCCATGCAGACTATTTATCGAGATTATCGTAGAGGTTTTTCCCTTCGAATAAACCAGTTCCTTCCGGCTGGCTGGCCGGCAATGTGACAATCGCTGCAGCTGTGCTTAGAGCAACAGCCCACGGGCCGCACGATGCAGACGGTCCATTGGTGATGTTTTTATAGCATAGAGAGTTGTTTTAACAATTATGAATAGCACCGGATTTGCCTTCAGGTACATTACACTCTGGCTGGGGTTTTTCCTGTTTTAATTACTTCTCCAAGCACCGTTTTCGGCCATTTGGCTCTGTTATTGTTCTGCGCGGAAGGATGATTGTTCCCCTCTGCCGGTTTCGCATAACCTTGAATGTTGCGGCAGGTCATAAATTCTATTCCCAGACGAGCAGAGCAACAGCGGAGTAGGCTGCGAGCCGTATAAGGTATCTCATTTTATGATATTCAGATCAATAAAATAAAGCATCTGCTGCCGGGTGTGCTGGACCATTGGACATGTAGTCACCCCATTCGGAGCGTCTATCTAGTCAGATGCAGATGGTTGTACGCAGCAACAAAAGCTCAAACGTCGCACAATTTGCTGCGTTGCAACGCAATCTTTTGTGAGTTCTTAATATGCTCTAGTAGCATCTGTATGGTACAACTGCGTATGGGGTTTAAAATGTATTTAATTTTTTATTTAAATCATCAACATCCCAAAACGAGGGATGTTAGTAGGATAAAATAAGTTCCTTGTTTTGACTGGGAAGAGATTCGATCGTTAGTTTGCATATCACAGCCACCGAAAGAAGGCAGACAGCGACCGGCGACGCGATAAACCGGATAGCGACAAAAGACTTCAACAGCGACGAACCCACGTATCTTCCATTCCTTCCCTTACTGTGATATATTCTTGTATGATCGTGCACGTTCGAATCGTTCGTTCGTTGTTAAGAAAGATGACAAATTTATTAGCGATTGTCTCTGAACACAGTATCACCAACGGACAGAGGCTGTTCTTATTGGAAGAACCAGTATTACAAAAAAACAGGATCTTCAAAAGATTAACGGAAAAAAAGGGCGGAAATTTAAATCTTTCCAAACGTATCACAATCGACTACCTTGGGACATTTGCTGTTTTGTTCCTCCGATGTGTCATGAGTGTTGCATGTGCGTGCATCTTGTACAGACTACCGATTCCTAGAACGTAATCCAGGCCGTCAGTAAATGGCAGGAATGGTTTTCGGTGTTTGTTTTTTTTTGCGATTCCTGGCCGGTGCGTTGTGGTTGGCATTATCTCGCTCCATCGGGTCTCGGGCTGGAACGGAACGCTCTATCGGGTGCGAGCGGTTACGGGTTGCTTAACCGCTGAAGGACTGGGCACCGGCGTTGGCAGCCGAGCCAGAGAATCCACCGAATCCTGGGAATCCACCAGCACCACCCGAGAACGATTGGGCACCAGCCGAAGCGGCCGATCCGGAGAGTCCACCGAATCCGTGGCCGCCACCCTGGCTGAACGACTGCGAGGCAGCATTGGCCGACGATCCGGAGAATCCTCCAAATCCAGGGAAGCCACCAGCGTTGAAGGATTGAGCGCCGGCGTTGGCCGCGCTACCGCTGAACTGGGCCGAGCGGGCCACACGGGCGACCGGAGCCTCGACCGGGATCAGATAGGCAACTGTGAAGGGAGTTGGTGAACGGTTAGTACCAAGTACCGTCCATTATGGCGCCGCTAGACACTCACTTTGGTATGGGGCACTGTTGGCAACGGCCAGCACGGCGGCCAGAACAAGAGCACAGACCATGGTTTTCATCTTGGAATCTCTTTCGGGACACTACAAACACAACACACAAGGATGGCTCCGCGGGATGCTGCTTCAAGAGCTTTTGCTGAACGAATAATATCGTAGCACCGGCGGACGGGTCGCTTTATATATCGCGACGGATGAAACTGTCGTCGCCTCCCATTATCACGACACCTCTCCCCGTCACCCCGAGGCGATGGCGCCGTCGGCTAGGGAGCGTACGCTGCTCGTGAGAAGGGCCTTGGGGTTTGCTCGGTGGGTTTTGGGTGGAGGAGAAACGGGGTCTCCCGGGTGCGGAAGACCAGTTTTCCCCCCGTGTGTCGCGCGATATATGGTGTGCTATCACATTTTTGGGTGACCCACACACACACACACACACGCGCGCATGCTGAAACAACTCGGGGACATTTTGCATTTCGCTCATCCCTCCTCCCACAATCCAAACGGGTGTCTCCAGAAACAGAGACAGCAGCATAGCATAAGCCAGACCTCTACACCATGATCGTCGTCTGCGTTTGCGAGCGATTGCCAGAGGAAGATCTCCTCCACGCGCTATCAACCTTACTCGCATTCTCAACCCCTCTTCATGGGCCCTGGGCGGTGTGCGAGCGCGCGCGTGTGTGTGGGAGCAATGCCCAGGCCCAGTCATTAGTGGCTGGCTGGCTGACTGGCTGGCTGGCGGGCTGTGGTGACCGAATGCCGAATGTCGTCGCTAAACATTAGCGTATGTTTGTCACCAGGATGGTAGTGGTTTTTGGGCAAATTTACTCATCAAAGTAGACGACGTGCCATATTTGCCTTCGAATGTGGCTTGCTTTGCCAGGTTTTTCTTTTTGGTTTGAATGTAAAACCGGCTTTTGTACAATTTAACTTTCAATTCAAAAAGCCGTGGGGTTCCGTCAACGGAACATGTAGAAGACATCTCGATCTGCTCTCGAGACGAGTGTCACCAAAGTGACCGCGCGATGACCACCAATCATTCGCGGTAGCGCATAGCGGTGACCCTCGTTCGAGCCAAATTTAAGTGGTCTATGCAAATATGATCGAGATTTGGATCGTAAGATTGATTTTACTTTTTTCTTTCCGTTTCGGGTGGTTGGGTGGCCTTTTTTGCGCTCGGCAGCGTCGAAGAAACTAGTTTTATCCTGATATTTTATATATTTTTTTTGCTTGTCCGTTTGTTCGGTTTCTGTCAATACGAGGGACTACAGAATTGGGAGAGAAAGCTGCGCCAGAGCCGATCCCTGTATGGTCTGGGGAGGAGGCTATCGAAAGTTTTCGGTCTCACCTCCGGTGTATTGTATAACAAAACAAACTCTCTAGGATGAAACCTTTTTGGATGCGACCGCTACCGATGTAATGGAGAATATCCATAAATGTTCAATGATCACACTTGAGTGAATCCACCGTGAATTTGTAGCTTGTTTTGAACAAACGTTCTCGGGGCTGGTCACACCAGAATGTAAACACAAGCCCAGCTCAAGGCTGTAGAGACCCTCGGCCGTGTGGAAGTTATGAAACTACCATAATGTTCTCAAAGTCAAAAGAGGTCACCAATGGCCAAGGGTTTTTTGGTCGTTTTAGTTCCGGATCTACCTGAGGTGTAGCTTCAATTTTGAGCACCCTTTTTTTTACTTTGTTCAGCGTTTAGCAAAGGGTGCGTCCTACGAAAACCTGTTTCAGAGAGCGGAAGTCACACGAACCTGCCGAAGGTAGTGCGAGAAGAAATTCGATGGCCAAATTCAATAGAACTGAACTGAAAAGTCGTGCAAGATGGGACACGATTTCTGTGCGATCGATATAAACCGGTCCAGATGTCGAGTAGCTGAACCAGGAGTCCCCGGCACCCGGGGGCATCAAGCATAGTGGGGCCCGCGGTAGTCGAATTTAGTGTCTGTTTTTGGGAGTAAGTAAATATTGTGATGCAGCTACCGGTCGACGGTCGAGAGCGGAATAGTGGGAATTACCCTCGCCGGAAGACGACTGGGATTTACTGACGGTGACTTCTGTGATAACTCAAGCGTAGTGTACGCGCAAAATCACGAACAAAAAATTATACCAACTGATCGCTAAGTGATCGATAAATTGAAAAACTCAGGGTCAGCGATACGGGCGAGTGCCGAGTGCAGGGGACATATCAATTAATCCCATCCCACGAACGTTCTTAAACAGGCTTTGTCTCGAGGAAGCCAGCTCTTAGATCTCGCATACCGGTTCTCGCGGTTCTCACATCCCGCACATTTGTTGTCGGATTGGATCGTCTTAGTCGGTCCGCCGGTCGAGAGAAGATTCTTCTTCTGCTTCGTGAAGATGTTTGTGGCGCGGCTTGTTGATTTCTGTTTTTTTTTTGCACAAATAAAATCGAGAAGAGGTTTGTCGCCGTCTTCTGCACTCCAACGCCACACGGCAGGGTCGGCAGAGAAACAGAAAAAAAACCGGTTCCGTTCCGTGGCCCCCAAACACTCCCTCCCTGCGATCATTCGGGAGACCAGTATCGTTTCCGCCGAGCTTCAGACGGAACACACAACAAAACTGATTTCAAAGATTGTTGTTTATGTAGACTCGTTTGTTGTTTTTTTTTGGTGTTCATCTTTCATCGAATCGATCCTTCGTCGACAACGTTACTACAGAATTTTGGATCTTATCTTAATGACTGTTCCCCCGTCTGTAGATGGATAGAAAACATTATGTAATATTTATACGTCTTTCGGGGTTTACTGAAGATATAATGTTACGTGTGCGTGCGTATGTGCAAACTATGTGTACGATTATACGTGCGGATGTTGCGTATTGCGTCCGGTGCGATGCCAATAGAAACATGCAAAGCAGCCGAAATGGACCTGCTTGATTAGCATATTCAAATCTGATATGCCCTTGTTTCATTCGCGATTTTGGTTGTAATCAGATTAATACAATCTAATTTAATGTTGAATTGTAGCAGTTGTAAGACCAATAAGCCTTGCCTTCATTAGATTACCATCGGAAACCCAGTTATTTCCCCTTCACTTCCCACTGATTATACAGATAAGGCTGTTTACAAAACAAACTTCGTAAGGAAAATTCGTCCCTTGGTTCAATCAAATCGGTTTTGTTTATTAACTCGCTCGTTTAGTAGTGCTGCTTGTACACACTCGTCTGCACCGATCCTCCGCCATTGCCGTTGCTGGTCGAGGATACGCTACTACCAACCGCGATTCCATTGCCACCATAACCACCGCCAGTGCCACCTCCGAAGCGGGATGCTGAAGCGAAGCTTCCACCATTCGGACCATAAGAACCGACCGTGCCGCCACCGTTACTGGTCGATACGTAGTGTGTAGTGCTACCATGGCCACCGGATGATCCACCGAATCGGTTAGCCGATGCAAACTGGCCACCATTGTTGGTGCCAAAGCTGGACACACTCACACCCTGCCCGCTACCGCCTCCTCCGAAGCGGTTCGCGGTGGCATAGCCACCCCCGTTACCACCACTGCTGAAGCTCGATTGATGCTGTCCGTGAGGGATGTAGTTGGTGATAGCACCTCCATTTCCGTAATGAGACACCACCGTACCACCCTGTCCGTGTCCGTTCGTGCTGCTGCTGATACTAACGCCATGCACACCGCCACCACCACCACCACCGTAGCCATCGTCACCACCGAACCGATTGTTAAAGGACGTTACACCAGCACCACCGTGGGAGAAGGTTCCTGCGCTGGCCACTCCACCAGCCCCGCCGAAACTACCGTATCCTGCCTGAGAGCACACATCGGTGAACGGCAACGGAGGTAGCTGCACCGCCGGGAACATATTCGCAAAGAACTGGTTCTGCTGGGCCTGGGTGGCCAACGCCTGTGCCTGGAAGCTACGGCAGGCCTGTGTCCAGGCGTTTACCTGCGCCTGAGGATACTGGTTAAAGTTGAAGGCTCCATTATTGGCGTAGCCAGCTGGGATGATACAACATGGGATGCGTTACGGGACGGTTCTTCAAGACTCGCGAGGATCGGTCGAGATGCTTACCAACACTCTGTGCTAAAAGCCCGAAGGCTGCTATCAGCAAGACCTTCGCTGAAGTCATACTACTACGGCGACGAACCTGGGACGATAACACTTTTGGGATAAACAAAATACACTTCCGTGCTCTAGAGGAATCCACTCGATGCTGAATCAATTACGCTCCTTGCGCTCCGCTTTTAACCGACCGTCTCACGCGGGAGGAAACGATTACGACCTACACACACGATCGCGAGAGGCTGGAGCGTTCGACATCGTTTCGTCCTCCAACCCCCTGCCTTGCAGTCGTGCAGCATCCCTCCCGGTCCCAACAAAACTCTTATCTGCACTCGTTCACCGGCTCCATGGCAGGGGGTTGCTCCATGGAACGTGCTGTACGATGCTGATGATGTATGGTGGCTTTTCGAGGCTCGAGAAGCTGCGCGGCGGGGATTAAACAACTCTAAAAACCGTCATCCTCGATCCTGCGAGGCACAAACACCGGGATGATGGTGCTCGGTGGTATATAGAGGGTACCCAGGGATTGGACAGGTTTGATGAGGTGATTGGATTTCGATTGAATGAGAATTAAAAGTCATTGCGTGTCGGGCTGGTGCGCGGATTGTGGTAAATGTTGTTTTTATTTTTCATCACCCGGATGAGAAATGCCTTCGTGACCCGTGCAAATTGGGAGAAACCCCGAATTTCGTGGAAGGCACGAAAGCAGAAAAAAAACCAAGGAAACCAAGCAAAACAATCGCCATTCGTATGTGCTATGCTGTGCGTGCGATACGATCGAACGATCGATCGACTGTTCGATCGATCTTAATCATCTAATAACGATGGTCGGGAATTTTTATGTTTTGTCTTTCGCAGCAGCACCGAATGGCGGAAGCTGAGCATCATTTTGAGCTATTCCATACCCAGACTTCACTCTGCGTTCGCTTCACTGTTCCGTCGGACGATTCATCGGTGCTGATGCGGACCCCAAAGTTGTCGCCTGTTGTTGATTGGCCCAGCTGATGCTGCTGCTGATCGGTCCTGGGCGGTTCCGGAACACCGGCACTAGCATTGGGACCACTGTTCGGTTGTTGTGGTGTTTGCTGTTGACCTACGCCAGACTGGCTTGCTCCTGGCTGGTTGTTCGGGAACCAAAAGTTGCCTGGAAATCCTCCTGCTCCTTGGAATGGTTGCTGTCCGAAGGGGTTCGGTAATGCTGGGATGAAGGACCCTTGGCCACCGAAGCCAAAACTATTGGGAATACCGTTGAACCAAGGATTTACCGCGTTTGTCCCAGGGGACACTACTTCAACTCCTCCACCTCCTACTTGTGGCACGGGTATGCTACCGGTGGTTTCGAAAATGGCTAACGCCACTGCGACGAGAAGCACGAAACACATTCTAGAGCTAAAGAGTACGATCGGACGAATGAGCTGAGGCTAACGGATTAGGTTTATGAAACAGAACTGATACCGACAATGACACAGATTGCACATAAATTTTCAAAAATTGCTCTTCGTATTGGTGAGCATGGCTTTAGGTTTGTTACTGATAATACGAACCCACTTGGCATCACGATGACGGTGATAACCCCGTGTTATAGGTTACAGCTGCGATGATAGAAACGCGCTCCCTGTGCTATGGACGAGCTAGCAGAGGGATCAGTTATTTCGGAGTTTAAGTACATCATCTATTGGCAAACGCGGCATATGAGTATCATATAATTTTGGCTTTATTTATGGCCTCGGAGCGCTTTAAGTATGGTGGTCGCCTTCCACAACTCTTTCCTTAATTCCACACCCATGCCTCACTTTCGGTCTTCTTGACCTTACCGTCCTCTGATTCGTTGGTGCTAATTCGAACACCATACCCTTCGCCAGTGGACTGCTGATGATGTCCTGCTCCTTGATGGCCTGCTCCCTGATGGTCGGCTCCCTGGTGGTGTCCATGACCACCGCCGTGTACATTGTTCGATTGCGAATGGGATTGTGCGCCTGCCGAACTGCCTGCTTCTTGACCATGTCCGTGGCCGTGGCCCTGTTGCACCGTCTGAGATTGTGCTCCAGCGGCGCTACCGGAGCTTCCATGGCCATGACCTTGCTGGGAAGTGGTTTGAGACTGTGCTCCCGAGGAACTACCGACATTACCTCCATCATGATGTCCACCGTGTCCCACCGATTGCGATTGAGATTGTGCACCCGATGCACTGTGAGCATCGTGGCCATGTTGAACCGTTTGGCTGCCCGATGATGCACCGGAAGCACTTCCCGAACCACCATGGCCTCCGTGGCTGCCGGCCTGGGCTCCTGCACTGCTGCCCGATGCGGTCGCTCCACCATGGCTCATCGATTGCGATTGAGAGTTGGATCCGCTGCTTGTATGGCCGTCGTGTGAAGAGGAGAACGAACTGGAGAACGAACTGCTGGAGCTACCGGAGTGCCCCGGGAATGGTCCCACTTTACCGAACACATCCGGGCTCCATCCTGGACTGTGCGGTTGCGCTACTCCTCCCGCAATGTGCGGCTGTTGAGGGAACGGAAGGGCAGGGAAAGGCAAACCAAACTGGGGCAATGCAGGGAAACCTCCTCCTCCGAAGGCTGAACTGCCGGCATTGCTAAGACTGCCGCTTCCGCCACTGCTGCTGCCACTGCTGCTACCACTACTACTGCTACTACCGCTACCGTGTCCAAGATCGGCAGGATAACCTTGGACTATTAGTACGACACTAGAGCAGAGAAGTAACACGGCTCGTCGCTGCATGATGATTTCGATTGAACGAGATTAAACGCTCCCGGAGGAAAGATTGTTGTGACCTGTCGTGAACTCCGTGCGAGTGCAGCCCAGTTAGAGAAATGCTAGCGACTAGCGATTAAGACGACGTGAGAGCTTTGACTAAGTGCTTACGGGCGTATGTTGTTTGCTTATATAGACGAACCGAGGATCACCAACACAGCTGATAGGGACTTTGATTGCCGTGCACCCGGCTGATGTTGCTTTCGCTGTGGCCGGGAAATTCCGAATACCTACCTTTTCCTTGAGCTAACCGAGAGAGCTACCTGGTGGTCCATCATCGTCGAGGGCATAGCGGGAAATCCCGAAGAACGTTCGCACCTCGGTACAATCTACGAACAATGACGATGCAGCCGGTTTAGGTTCCGCCGGACTGACGTTACTGGAACATGTTTGCACGCCGGGCCGGTACTACTAGTGCGCGCTAGCGGATGATACACATTTGTCACACAAGCAGAACCGGTCCGGCTAGCTCGCTCGGAGCATCGGACGCCCCTGGCCCTGAATCGTGATTTCGTGAACCAATAGAATGTACGTGATAATTTCCGGTACGCATCTTTAACTTCAAAAAGCTGTTGCATGCGCAAAATACGTACGTATGTATTAATGCCACCCCTTATGGTTGATTGATGGTTCCATAGTACTGATAGCACGTGAAGCCAGTGGTTTATGATTAGCTCGATTTGTTATTTGAAACGTGTATTCCTTGAAAATGCACAAGAAATCCGATTTCGAGATAGTAATAGACAGAAATTGGAAGAAAGCGTGTGTGTGTGTCTGGTGGTTTCGCTGTTTTATTGCCAACATGTATTCTGGATGCGTTTTATGCTAAACTCATGCAATGTACCGTTGAAGTGAGGGCGCAATTTTGACGTCATCCCTGGAGTTACCGTTTCCATAAGACACGAAAAATACCTCCGGTTGAACGACACTAAACGTTGGTGGTAGCTCACGTGCTCCCTGGGTTCCGGCATCATTGTTGATGTTGGCTGAAATGGGAAATAACGGCAACATTTACATGATAAGACGATTCCCTGTGTTCATGAATCAAAATTTTTATTGCGTTATAGCCGACGTACCTCTACGCACTCGATGGGGAATCCCAGCTGATACCCCGCGATCCGGTGTGATTACCAGCATCAAGGCAAGGGCAAGGACCAAGCAAAACAATCGTAGCAGCATCTTCGGCAGAATGGTAAACTCTTTGCTTTTCGGAAGCGCTCTGCTGTCGCTGGACCGGTGTAGAATCAATACTAAGTCCAGCAGATCGTACGATGCGATGCGGATCGGTTGGAGATGGTCGCCAATACCTGTTAGGGTATTAGACCAAAATCAAACCTCACTGGAGGGGATGGATGAAACCAAATACCCCTTTACGTTCTGTGATTCTTACGCGAGAGTTCAAAGATGGGTTCTGTCGTCGTAGCGCGCATTCTGCGTATGCAAAGCAATAAATTAGCAGAACATAACCGGTTTTCCTTTAGCGTTTTCTCGTGTTCTAATGATCGCATTTTATGTGTGCTGAATGCATTAATCCCTGACTTTCCTCCCAGTTCATGAAGCCTGCCATAGCTGTGGTATGCGGATTCACCACAGTTTTTACTAAATGTTATTGGTGCTGCCATGGTCAACTAGTTCCTGCTTTCTTTAGTTAATTTTCGTACCTCTAGCTGCCTTTTTCCTCATGCTGTGAAAAAACCTCGTTTCGGCACCGGTTGGTCAAAACCCCAAGAATATTTTAAAAAACCGCGGAAAAAACGGCCAATTCAAACAAAAATGACCACCAAACTCCCAAACCTGTACAGTATAAACTCTTTGACAGTTTTAACAGTGATGGCCAATAAAATAGCACATTTCACCTAGAATAAAGCCTAATTCTAATCAAAAATCAAAGTTCGATGTGAAAAATGGACTACAACCCTGTGACGTTGTTTTGGTCTGGAAATTGTTGCAAAAAGTGGGAGTTTTTAACTTTTTTAAACAATTTCGTGAATTTTGTGATAAAGTAGAAAAAGTGATAACTGCAAATTAGTATCATTTGCAACTCCCGCCGTCGTTCCCGTTGGAAAAGTGCGCCAGGAAAGTGTAAGAAACTTGGTGAAGGCAAGGCCAACTGGGTAAAGAGTTGAAATCGGCGCCAGTGCTGTGTTTTTTTGTGTGTGAATTTTGGGTTTATCTCCTTAGCCGTTCGCGAATCTTCGCCCTAAATTAAACGTGACATCACCCGGCAGTGACTTGCGTGTTTAGAGAACCAAATCTTCCTCGTGCTCATCCATCGATCACGATAACACTAGCCCAAAATTTTGCGCCCGGGAAGTGGTGGGAAAGAGGTGTGTAACCCTGAAACGTTTGCCGGTCTTTCGGGACACGGTGTCCCAGAATCGGTGTTTCCATTTTTTTATATCCTTGCAAGTTCTACCAGAAAAAGGCAAATTAATGGTCTAATCCAACGTAACTATCAGCATGGAATCAAGCGGGTTTTGAGGAATTAATTACTTCCTTATGCTCCCGAGTGGTAAAGAAATCAGTGTCCTGCAGGAGTTCTGGAGTTCATAAGAAGATTCCGGGGTCCATGCAGGACGGATTTCGCAACACTCGTAATCGTGACTACGGCATTAAAATAAAAGAGAACAGCATTTATGCGCGTGCCGTGTGGCTAAAATTGCTCGTTCAGTGGAATGGGAAGAAACGTGTGAACGTGAACCTGCTGATCAGCGAACATTCAACCACATTTCGTCATCAATAATTACTTGCATTATTTCGTCAACCAATCGCTGAAGGTGTCGGATGACGTCCTCGAAATGGGGGCCGCTCCAAACCGCTTGCTCTGCGCCACTTGCTGGAAGAAAAAGAACAGCGAAACTACTTACTCAGTAATCTACGACACACTGAGCGTCCACCGGCTGGGGATACGGGGCGAGGAACCGGCTGATAGATAACGTCCTCCCAACAGGCGCACGGCACATTACACGCCGCGCTCCTTACTAAAAAAGTAGTATTTAGTGAACCGTCCTACGGCTCACACGCGCCTCGCTGTGCGGAGAATCACGTTTATCTTCCGGTTTTATTTTTTGTTCTTTGCTCCACCGGGGTTGTGTCATCATCGACCCCCTACTGCTGTCGAATCGGGAAAACGGACAAAAATACAGTAAAGTAAAATTGTGCAATCGTTGAAACCGTGCGTCGTCCGAGTTATCTCGGTCATCCGCCTGTTCAGTGGAGTGTTCTGCATTTCGATTAGTGGCTGTAAGTGTTAACCTAGTAGGTAGACCGGCGGCTATTCACGGGCCAGCACAACTGCTATAATTCACAGCCACCGTTGCGATGGTAACTGCAGTGTCATGGTCAGCGAAAACATAAAGCATAGACCATCGTGTCTCGAAACGGTGTAATCGTTGTGCGATTGTTGGCATCGATTTCTCTGCCTATAAGTAGTGGCTCACGAGAGTAGATCCGGTCAGGTAGATCGCGTGTGTGAAGCTAAAAGGGTAATTTTAGAAGGTCGTGTGGCAAACCATCTCGAATGTACCACGCTGGAGAGCTGCTGGAGGCGGCAGCTAGGGTTTCGTGCATTGCGTAACCGCATATTCGCAATTCGCCGACAATTAGTTCGCCAAAGTACTCTATTGGCCCAGAATCACGAAGTGAATCAACGACTGCGGTCCGATCATCTAGGAAACATCTACAACCGCTGTGTGTCATTGTCATCTCGATCAATTAGGATAGTTTGTAGGGCCATGATGCAAGTCGTTAAACGGCGCTACTCGGTTGGCGCCCAACAGCAACAGTTTGGCAAGATGCCAAGTGATTTATTCATCGTCAAACGAGAAGCGGCCGGCAGGCCAAGAGGATAGCTAGAGCCAAGGGTAGAGGAACTGAAAATTGCCCCGTCACGATTTCTGCCACCGTGCGCTCCTCCACTTGAGTACAAGCTACGTAACACTGGGCAACCGGTGCTTGGAGGAACTTGAACGGTCTTGAATACTTCTCTAGGACTACTGGTTGCGCTACGCACCTGAATTCCCCGCCAGTGGAACAACCAATTGTTGCGCCGTGTCGAGCACTCCATTCCGGCGCTGACGGAAGAGCGATGATGGATGGTTAGAATTCCGATGAAGCAACATACCATACTAAGGTCATATTGTTTTCTCAAGTGAACGATAAGAACAGGTGAACCAGTGGTACAGCTTGTGTGCGTAGAGTTTGATAAAATAGCCATTGGAAAAGTGATTCAAAAGGCGCTCCATTACTGGTTGCTGTTCAGTTTTGTTGGTGGAAACTGTAGGCTTTGATTCCAGTCCGATGATGATAAGACTCTCTCTATCTCTCTCTCTCTCTCTTTCTCTGGTGAAACTGTGTATTGTGTAGAAGTAGATTCAACGGAAAAAATTAACCAATTATCATAGCAAGCCTTGTGATGATAAGCCAACGGCAATCATTCTAACACGTTTTTTGTATGTTTTCCTGTGCTGCTTTGGTTTTTATTACAGAAAGTAAACGCTACTTCCAGATAGGAGGCTAACCTACTAGCTCTCGACCATTGGCGATCAGTAACCAAAAGAAGAAAGCACAGACTTCGAGATGGGTTTGCTGAGTGAAGGAAGTCCTCTGACTTGGGACGAAACCAAGGCGCTGGCGCAACATGTTCGCGAGCATGGCATCGAGCAGTTCATTAATCTATACGCACGACTAAGAGATCGCCAAGGCGATGTGCTTAAATGGGGAGATGAGGTGGAATACATTATTGTGCGATTCGATGACGAGCGCCGCTCAGTACAGGTGTCTCTGCGGGCTCCGGAAATTCTCGCCAAGCTGAATGAAAAAGAAGCTGCCGATCCGCAAGGTAAGAGACATGGCTGCTGGCACGTGATCGTTGGCTGGCTGTGTTGAACGTGTCGTTGGACAGGATGTAGATAACGCGTAATGCAAGAACACGATAGGCGCGATCACGTTGCAACCAATCGACCGGAGTATTGACATTGTATCTTATGTTTGTGCTTGGTAGGCGTCAAATCTCTGTGGCGTCCTGAGTATGGTGCGTACATGGTCGAAGGCACTCCAGGCAAACCCTACGGCGGATTGTTGGCCCATTTCAACGTAGTTGAGGCGAATATGCGCTACCGACGTATGGAAGTGGCCGCACTGCTGCCCGAGAACGAAATGGTTATGTCGATCACCAGCTTTCCCCGTCTCGGATGTCCTGGTTTCACGTACCCACTCGCTGTCCCGACACCGGACGATGAGACATGTGCGGCGCGCTCCAATTTCTTTCCCGACGAAGCCATCTTCCCCGGGCATCCCCGATTCAAGACCCTGACGCGCAACATACGGCAGCGACGGGGCGAGAAGGTGTCGATCAACTTGCCGATCTTTCCGGACAAGAACACCAAGTCGCCGGTGGAAGGTAGCATCCCGGCCCTGCCTAATCACGTGCACATGGATGCGATGGGATTCGGAATGGGTTGCTGCTGTTTACAGCTCACGTTCCAGGCGTGTAATATTAGTGAGGCACGCACGCTGTACGATCAGCTGACACCGATGTGTCCGATCATGCTAGCCCTCACGGCCGCCAGTCCCGTCTATCGGGGCCATTTGACCGATGTGGACTGTCGATGGAATGTGATCTCGGCATCGGTAGATTGCCGCACGAAAGAGGAACGCGGAGAGTTACCTCTGAAGAACGATCGCTTCCGGATCTACAAATCACGTTACGATTCTATCGATTCGTACCTTTCGCCTGCCGGTGAAAAGTAAGTACAGCTCAGTCCGAGAGCGCCGCTTGTGCATAGAAAAGTATGTAAGATGATCGTGATCGTTTTCCTTTGATCTCTACGCAGATACAACGATGTGCCTTTGGTGTTGGATGAAGCGTTGTACAAGCGGCTGCGCGAAGGAGATATCGACCATCTGTTGGCGCAGCATATTGCCCATCTCTTCATCCGCGACTCGGTCTCGCTGTTCAGTGAAAAGGTCCACCAGAACGATCGCGAAGATACCGATCACTTCGAGAACATTCAGTCCACGAACTGGCAGACGATGCGCTTCAAACCACCACCACCTAACTCCTCGATCGGGTGGCGCGTCGAGTTCCGACCGTGCGAAGCGCAGCTGACTGACTTCGAAAATGCGGCGATCGTGTGCTTTGTCGTACTGCTGACGCGCGTCATTTTGTCTTATCAGCTCGACTTCCTTATCCCGATCAGCAAGGTGGACGAGAACATGCAAAACTCACAAAAGCGCGGTGCCGTGCTGACGGAGCGTTTTTGGTTTAAGAAAAACATAACCGCCATTCCGGGCGGTCTTGGTACAGCGCAGGACGAACGGCAGCCAAAGGAGGCCACGGCACAGCAGCAAAATGGTACTAGTGGCGCCGATGGAGACAACGATGAGTACGAGCTTATGACGATCGATCAGATCATTAACGGGAAGGGTACGTTCCCGGGGCTGGTACCACTGATCAACAGCTACCTCGGATCGATGGATGTGGATGCCGATACGCACTGTACCATACAGCAGTACCTGAAGCTGATTCAGAAGCGTGCCTCCGGAGAACTCCTTACAACGGCTAGCTGGATACGGAAGGAGGTGGTGACCCATCCCGAGTACAAGTACGTACGACTTTCGGAACCTCTCGTGGCGATTCGATATTAATAATAGCCACCTTTTCGCTTTCATCTCTTTGTAGAAGCGATTCCATCGTTAGTGAAGGCATCTGCTACGATTTGTTGCGCAAAGCCAAGGACATCCAGGACGGTGTGCTAGCTTGTCCGGAGCTACTAGGCAACAACATCAGCTCCAAAACCACCGACAGCATTCCGGTTGCCATCGAGAAGCACCTCACGAAGCACTGCTAGGACCGAAAGTGGGAGCGAGCGCATTACGCGCACGCACGTTGTGCACGGGTATTCGCTCTTTGCGGAACAGCCACAGCCTCTTTAAGCGGGACTAATAGACGGTGATCAGCCGACGGCATTTTTATTGAAATATTGATCATTCGCAACTACTGCAATGTGTTTATTAGCTACCTGGCAAACTGCTGTGTTTGCCCATGTTTTATCGCTTGTATGTTAGGGATTAGGGATCCGCTTTAGATCCGATTGTAGATCGTTTCGTTTACGGGCCGTGAGATAAATGAGAGCCGTCGGTTGGTTTATCTTTGTCGCTCTCTCAACGAAAGTTACTTGTTTTGAGGTAGAGTGTATAGAGGTAAATCAATTTCTTACGTTTGTTAAAGATTAGTGTGTTAATGAAGCTGACCACTCGTGGGCCTCTGTACCATCTTTGTTTTTGCAATCATATACTACAGTTAGTCTCATAAATGCGTATCGTTTTACGATTGCTTTTTTTTAGTTTTTTCCATAAAAATCCTGGAAAATCAACTCAACCCCGTTAGAGGCACAAACACGCGCACTATTGTAATCGCGGGCGTATAATATTCGTTAATTATTTTATATTCTTCATTCATTCGGGTGGCATCAGCATTTTCAAACTACAGCCTCACGTGGCGAATACGATAAATCAGTTCCGATGCTTTAAAGCCTACTGCGTTAAGCGCATTTTCATGCAGTTCCTGCAAAAGAACCTAGAGACCTGAACTACTAGACAGCACGAAAGGTTGAGTATTTGTTGAACAAACCGCAGGGGCAACACAAAATCCCCCTTCAGTTAAACCGTCAACTCAAATCTTGTCACAATCTGGCCAGGCCCTCTAAAAACACCTACACACACGAGACTATAGTTATTCATTCATAAAGAAATAATTTGTTATACAAGAAAAAAAATATATAGATATATATAGATTTATTATATTAGCTCGTCGTGTCATCAAGTTGAATTTGTTTTGCATTGTTCAGCTATAGAGCGCGAGGTAAGTAAGACAATCAAATGGTCAACCATTTTGCTTTCACAAACCTTCGGGAACACACATAGAAAAATGCTCAACTTTATTAGCTCGATTCCTCTTCGTGCGCTGCTCTCTACAATCATTGTACGCTTTTTCACAAAAACTTACGCACTAAATAGGTTGTTTTGTTATCGGTTTCCACCTTTTGATTTGCGTATTGGCGAGCGAAAAAGGAAAAAATCAGCTTCGAAAATTTGGTTCAATCGATTCTTCTTCGTAAGTATAGCAAAAATACATCCCCCGGAATCAGTGGCCGATGGGCAAATATAGTATTTTTGGGGCGTTTCGGGGATTCTTCACCACCTGGCACCAGCGAAACTGATTGAAGGCCGATCGATACTTTCTTTTTCTTTATCAGATCCTTCCCATTCCCGTGGAGGAATCTGCGAAGCCGGATGGCCGGAATACTTAACCAAAGCATATTGCACACTTTGGCCTCATCTTCAGTCGGTCGTCGTGCACTTTTCTTTGGCTTCCATGGACTCCGCCAGTTCGGAATCGGCTTCGCTGTACTTTCTAATTTTTATCCTCCATCTTTTGCGTATAAAATATAGACTCACAGTGTTGTGTCGCTCTTTTGCGCTGAGAAAATAATAATATAAAAAGCTAAAATCACAGATTATCAAACGTGTACTAGAAGTGGGGGAAGATTTGAAGAGAACAAACGTGTTTCAAAGTAATCAATGACGATCTCCGTCTCCTGTTCTAATGCTGTTGCTTAAATGCATCGCTCCCAAAATATCTCATTCCTCAGATCGTCCAAAGAGTCTATACGTAATAATCACAAATGCGGAAGTGTCTGCGATAGTAATAGTTGCTGCCGGCGCCGGTACTGGGACGCCAGGTCTATTGGTGCGCGGTGGTGGTTCGATGCACAATTGATGGTACCATGTTTCGATTGTGGTTGGTCCATCGTCGTTTGGCGGATGAAAGAATGAAACGAAATATATCAAACAGAAGAATGGAATGAGGATCGACAGGGTTCTTTGGTTCTTGAGTGAGCAAGCGAAACTGGAATAGAGGATGCTGGTTTTTGGGAAGAGGACCGGTCCACAGACACGCACACACGTACACTCGAATTAGCGTTTTGATGATTTTGCTCTTCGTTTTATATCAATCATGCAAATGTGATCCCGATCGATCAAAGCAGCCATTAACAGCTCTGCAAAGCACCACTGGTAGGGAATGACGGGGAGAGGTAGGGGTAGGGGGATCGATCAGTCGTGAGCATGCATACCATCTGACCCCACCTGTTTGTAACAGGATTCGTGCAACTTTGTACTCTCTTTCTCTACATCCCTCTCTCCTTTCTGCCTATCTTCTGTTCTTGATACTTACGGCTACCCCAGCTTATTATGCACACACACACACACACACACACACACATAGATTCTCACACACGCATGATTAAAATCTCTGCAAAATACTGGAAAATGCGGTGGAATTATAGCTGGAATGCTACATATTTGCATGATATGCAATGTCTTTTAGTGCGATACTATCGAGCACACGAGCGGCAGAACACAAGCGGACTAAAGGAACTGCGGAAGCGCCAGCCAAGCATGGGCAGGAGGGGAAGCACACCATTCCTCTATTGGGTACTAAACCGTAGTGCTATTGTGTACTCCGGGTACCGTTGGTAGACCGCTGCTCGTTGACGGTACGGCATAGGCTAACGAAGTGCCGGAGGTACCGGCAACACCGGCCGCACCGGAGGCAATGGCTGGAGTCGTGCCGAAACTGTTTGGAACCGCGACTACACAGGCACCGGCCCGATTGTGTACAACAGAATCGATCTGAGTCCATTCGTTCGTTTCCGGATCGTACTGTTCCACGGTCTTCAGATAGCGATTACCATCGTAACCGCCTACTGCGATCAACCAGTCACCCAACACGCAAGCACCGATGGCGTCTCTTCCAACACTCAACGAGGCGACCTGGAGGGGAAAGAGGGGATTAAAACAGTTAGAAGATCCCATTTGCAACGTTATCGGTTACTCGTTATCACTTACCAGTGTCCACGTATCAGTCGTGGGATCATACTGTTCGACGGTTTCCGTACGGCACACGGCCGGATGGCTGGCCGGGCAATCATGTCCACCGAGTGCGTAGAGGAATCCATTCAATACACCAACTCCAACACCACCACGTCGTTTGTTCATCGGAGCACGCATAGTCCACTTGTTCGTGTGCGGATCGTAGCACTCTACCGTTCGATGACATGCACTTCCGTCGCGACCACCGACGACGTAAAGGCGACCACCAAGTACCGCGACACCTGCCGTCGATCGCATGGCCGCCATCGGAGCCACGTAGCTCCAGGTGCGCGCCGACGGATCCCACCGTTCGACCGTGTTCAGATAGCTCCAGCCATCGTGGCCACCGACAGCGTACAGCGGACCCTCGAGAAACGCTACTCCCAATCCGTGTCGCGGTGTACCCATTGGTGGAACGTTCGAACTGCAGGCCATTGTGTTTAGGTCATAGCATTCGACCGTATTGAGCGTCTTCAGGCCATCGCGTCCTCCCACAATGATCAACCGGTCCTCAAGCACCGCCACACCAAACTGCAGACGACGCGTCGGCATCGTCTTCAGCATGGTCCACTTGTCGAGCCGTGGATCGTAGCTCTCGATACTGATTGCTCCCTTGTGGCCGTCCATTCCGCCGACCGCCAGCAGCCGACCCATCGTTGACTTTCGCGGACGTGTACGTGACGTGGCAATCAGCGATCGACGACCCGGTATCAGGTGCCATTTGAACGCTTCCATCACTAGCTGTTGGCACTCATTCGTCCCTTCACACAGGCTTTCCACGTGATCCACTATAAACTGTTGAGCAAATCCCACAAACAATCAAAATATATTTCAAACCCTCATCCAAGTAAAAGAAAATATGAAGGTACAGCACACACCGTTAGCAGAGGTACCTTGGATGATTTTGGAGAATACTCACCGAAGGTTGTAACAGTGGCAGTTTGATCAGTCCCAGTAGCTCAGGAATGTGACGTTTCCGTGTTTCCGGATCGTACTGTATCCAGGCCATGAGCGCATGGAAAACTTCCTGTTCATTCGGTACGTTCAAATCATCGCTCCGCAGCAAGTTGGTCATCTGCGTGACATCTAGCATGAAGAATTCCTGGTTCTTCCATACCTGCTGAAAGTGCTGGCAGGTGTAGGCAGTGGCCAGCTTCAGCAGATCCGTGCAGCCCTGCTGCTCGGCAAACAGCGAAAACCCAAGACAGTTGGACGGATGTAATTGACGGGCTAGGAAGTTGCAGCAGGCCGTTACGATGGTGCTCAGCTGCAGAAGGCACGCGGTAGCCAGCAGCGTTTCGACCGTATCCTCCCGGATCTCGATCGCGCCAGTGTAGCAGTACTGGATGAGTGAGTTCAGGGGATCTCCCGCCACCTCCTGTAGCGTTATCTCTTCCTGCTGGCTTTCACGCAACTGTCCGGTGAACATGGCGCTAAAATACGCCGATGAAGCCGACAGCACTAGCCGATGGGCCGGAATCCTGGAAAAACGATTCGGAAGGCCGTGGCCATAATTTGAAAACAATTCTCGATAAACCATATTTACGACAACACTTGTCGAAACAACATGTCACCAAAATGGATGGATGTATAGTATTATGCCATGTTTGTCGTTCTTCGTAATCGCATTTACGTGCCACCGCATTTACTTCATTCAAAAGCGACGCTGATGTGCTTCATAAACGTCGTAAAGGCGTAAAAATAGACAAGAAAAAAAGCGGGAAAATGCAATCGCAACACAACCGGCTAGCGCATGGATTGTATGAATGGATGCATTTGTGCTACGGCGTAATGTCCGCGGGGTCAAGTGCAATGAGGAATAGATGATAACTACTGTTCCCAGTTAGACCCCGCCGGTCAGGCAGTAGCACAAATCCCACCGACGACCGAACGACCGAACGACCGACCGAGACCGACCAACGAGCGTGATCTACACCATTAAGACAAATTAATTTAATTTTGCTCGTTTTCTCGCCAAGTGCTCCCTCAGGGCCCCCCGCAGGCCCACGAGAAGATGAAGCTTGTACGCTGACCTGGGGACAACAACGATTCTTCTTCTGTCTGCACCAACGCCATGGGAACAGTAAACCCCTGTTTACTGCTGCTGTCTTATGGGTTTTTACTGTTTTTTTTGTGTTTTCTTCTATCATCTTCTGGGGCTCGGGAAAGAGGAACGGTCTCCGGCGACACCACAGATCGCCCCTCAATCCGTCTGCTCCTCCGCGTTTGTTCGGTTTAGTTTGTAAACATTCACTTTTAACGGTCTGCTGTTGCAGCCGGTTGGGAAAGGTTAAGATCATTCCTCGGATTGGTGGACGCATAAAACAAGTGCAAAACGAGCCAGGGCACATGCGGAAGCCCCCGACGAACATCTGTGCGAAACGTCTCGGGACAACGACTTACCGTCGGCCATCGACGCCGGCGATCAGCACCACATCGCATAGCTTGTCGCTCTGGAGGTAATCTGTAAATAGACCAAAAACCGGGAATCAATTCATACAGTCCGGGAGGGAGACGAGAGTGTTTTCTTTCTGTTTGATTTTGATCCCCGAGTTGCTGAGCTGGGTGGCCCCCAGGAAACTTCCCTCAACATCGCCGCGACAAGGACTTGCGTCGCGGGGCACAAAGTATTATAATTAGTAATTAGAACTTCCTTGCAGCGTTTCCCGGACAACGAACGACGCTGTGAGCTAGTGTGTTGCCATGGAAAACCTTCGGTAGCACGAGATCGTCGCTCTCGAACTCAGGAGAAAGAAAATGCAGAAAAGCGACGACAAAGCGCCGTTCAGTGCACCTTCCGCTGGCAATGCCGCAAACGAGGATGATGACTCGCTGGAAGGTATAAACCATACAGTCAAGTTCTTTGTCCCCGGGAAAACCCTTCGTAGGTCGTCTAATGAAGCGCCAATTAAAACGAAAGACGCATGTTCGCTTGTTTCAAACATAGAAAATTGCGTTCTTTAAATATCTGGCGCAAAACCCAGCAGCGATCGATCATAAATATGCTGCGAGTAGGTTGTGCTTCGAAACGAATGATCACCATCCATTTCATGCCAACTTCTTCTTGAGTGATCAAGCAGCATATTCGCAGCAACATCCATTTAAATCGACTCGTACAAAAATATGACTAACTGAAGGTTGGTTTAGATAAACATTAAAATCATTTTTAGCTAAAATATTTTGCGTCTCATCGTGAACTTTATATTTGTAACGTCTGCTGCCCACTGACGAGCGGACGATTTCGTGAAGCTTTTCCAAACAATTGGCTAATGTTTTTCCAACCATTCCGTGCTCTGTGTGGTAACGTAACGACGAAACAAATAACATGCTGCAAGCGCGAACCGAGATTTCGTCCGGCTTTTCGGACCAATAAATCTTTATGGTGGGTTCAAACGGTGCCTCGTCGGCGCTGTATTCGGATGACTCAACAACCATCACAAGGCGATCGCTGGTTCAAAAGCAACCACGCGTAACCACCACCATAGCGCGCAGCACAATTAGGAAACCATCGGATCCACTTTGGCCGTTTACTTCCTTCTCGGTGGTACCGACCGCTCCCGATATGGTTCGAAACTCCCCACCGCCGCCAGCGAATACATGAATGCTTGAGCAAAACCAGGCGCCTACTCGAGGCACTTGAAGACCTTGAACCTGTCCGCAGCGATCCCTACTCCCCAGCGATCGTCCATTGACCCCTTCCGCAGAAGCACAACGGATCCTGTGGATAACAAGCCTCTTCTTTCGTCGCCCCCGTGTGCCTCCCCCCCCCCTCCCTCCCCCTCCACCTACCTTGCATTCGTTTGAGAACGAGATCGGAGTGTCCCTGGCACCGGAAGTACTCGTCCTGGCTAACGGACGAGTTGAGGCTAGCCAGACTAAAGTGGCTTTCGTCCGTGGCTAGGCTGATACGAGCGCTGGCGCTCGATGTGGGGCTTCCCTTGCAGGACATTTCGTTGCTCATCCTAGCTAGGATCGTCGACGCTCGACGCTAGGCTACGTTTGGGTTTGTACTGCTCGTTTCGACTCACTCCGGAGGAAGACACAGCGTGTTTCGCAGGATTCGTGGTAGCACCGATTCACTTGGATTTTTGCACACCAACAAGGGCACTCGATAACCGTGGATGCTGTGATACCGGATGGGCGATCACACTCATCCGAGACTTGCTTTTCCGTTACGCACCACAACCTGCTGTTGCCGAAGACAAGACTGTTGTGGCCACACCGCGCTGTTCTGCGTTGGATGCTGGCGAACCGGGGAAGACGCTGATTGCGCCCAGAACAACACTACCACCCCGTTTCTCACCGCCTACCACGAGCCCACTTTCGCCATTCGCACTACATACTCTTTGCCGTCTCCAGCCCCAGTTGGCGACGAAGACACGAGCAATGTTTTCACAATAACTTAACTAAAGTAGTAGATATTTGTTTGAGTAAAAACACTTTCAGCGTCTTTGCGTTTCTTTGTCTTTCTTCTTCCCACTCTCCTCTTCTTCTTCTTCTTCGAACAACAACGGGCCGATATTTTTGTAATTTACTTTGACATTTTGGTCCGAGTCGCGAACGCAGGCCTGTAAATACAGCAGACTGTGCTATCAGGGGGAGTGGCGACAGCTGATCGGCAACTGTCAAACTCTTATTTCGTGGCGTTGAGTGTGTGTGAAAGTCGCGCCTTTCTGATCCCGCTCGTGTTTCGCGATATCTCCCAAGAGACAACGATGGATTTGAAGCGAATATTAAACTCCTCGTCGTGGCGCCAGTGCAATCGACTATCGAAACGATCCACCAGGCCACGTAGCCTATGAGTATGACCCGCTTTCCGGGCGTCAAAGTTGTGCCTATTTCCGTCCTGCTCCCGTGAGATAAGCCGCGTTCGAGAAGTGTGACGACCCGCAGTCCCTGTCTGCCCCTTCCCGCGCTCATAAACATTTGATCACAACAGACGAACGACCTTGTCTGAGACGCATTTTAAACTCATCATTCGTTGACCTCGCCAATCGTTTCGTGCGTAATTTTGACCGATCGCTGCAGCCTTACGAAATCCCGGGTGATTCATAAACGAGAAAGTTACAAAATGTGTCCAGACGAGGTGCTCGCGCAGCTCACGGAGATGTTTGGCGATTGCGTCGGTCCACAGCGAATCGTGGACACGATCGCGAAGCACAATGGTAACTGTGAGTATCGCGCCGTGTGGCCTTGAAGTTGCTGGAATGCCATGAGATCAAAAACAGGTTTTAACTTACATGCTTTTACCCGTACAGTGGACGCGTGCATCGAAGCCCTCTTAAATAATGATGAAGAAGCGACTAGAAAGGACAAACCACCGCCACCAGCGAGTTCGGTACCGGTGGCCACAGACTATCAGAATGGACCCGACTCCTCGACAGGCGCCAGAAGGAAAACCACTGGTCCAGCGCTTGCTAAGAATCAGCAGGAAGAAAACATTACAGCAAGCTTTGCTTCTTTGCTGCAGAAAGGAAGCTTCCCGGTGCAGCAGGCGGGTAGCACGGGTAACCTGCATGCACCACGGCTTCAAGGGAAGCATCCCCCACCGAACCTACCGAACAATTTCTCCTCGATCATTGAAATGGTATCACAAGGACAACGAGTTATGGTGCTTATGCGTGGTGCCCCTGGCAGTGGCAAATCACACCTATCGCGCCTGCTTATCGATCGTACATCGGCCGGTGATTATCGGAATCACATTATCAGCGCGGACGATTACTTCTTGGTGAATGGTGTATACAAGTTTCAACCGGATGCTCTCGATAATGCTCACCAGTTTACGCAACGTAGCGTACTGGCGAAAGCACGGGAGGGTTGGAGTCCCATCGTTGTGGACAACACCAATATACGACTCTGGGAGATGTTCCCGTACGTACAGATCGCAGCCGATCATGGCTACTACTTAGACATCCTCGAGCCAACAACGCACTGGCGCAACAACAGTCGCAGCCTTGCCATACGGAACACGCATGGTGTACCGGAACCGAAAATCAAGCAAATGCTGCTAAACTTCGAGAAGCTCACGAACGTCCAGGAATTGTATCGATTGTGCAAGCTCGAACACACACTCTACATTCCACCGAAAATGCGTCACTATCCCATACTGCCGAGCGATTTGGATGTACCCAAGACAACGCAAAACGAAGCCCACCAAACGCCCACCAAATTCACTAACCCGAAACCCTCGGTACCGAGATGGGATGACGATTGGTCATTGATGAGGGATGCGAAAGATGCAAAGGAAGATGAGAAATCTATGAATGGGCCGCCGACACCGTCGATAATGGAGGTTGATTTGGCTAAAATGCCGCTTCCAAAGCCACCACGTGCAGCAGATCCACATACACCATATCGGCACGAACCGATGGCTTTACAAGGTGCAGCAGGCGCTGCCTCCAATCACTCCGCCACCCGTGGGTCATCGCTGGAGGAGGATAACTTCTCTTGGGATTTTACCGAGGATTGGCGCGTAATGGACAACTGGAAGCCATACGATAAAGAGAGCACTCAATTTTGGGGACAACCAGAACCATCCGTCACGCCAGTACGTGATCGAGGGAAAGAATCTCCTCAAGCGACGACGTTGTTATTCGGCGCGCCACAACCGATGCGACCCAGAAAGGGTGAAAGCGAAACGCGACCGCACAGTACAAGCGATGGATTTTCAACAAAAAAACATAACACCACCCCTGAGAAGACTGGGCTGAACCGTCACAAGCGAGGATGTCCGAATGAAAATGCCAGTTTCTCCGAAATTTGTGCCCTTTATCCGAAGGTACCAGAGGCCTATCTATGGGATCTGTTCGAAAAGTGCAGCGGTGATGGTGATTGGGTAGCGAACCTGTTGCTCGAAGAGCAAAAGCTGGAAAATTTTGAAAGTGTCTCTCAAACTGATCCGAGTGAAGGCGAAGATGTGGCAGGGGCACTACAGCAACTCGAGTGTAACTGCCATGAACCCTCGCAGCCAATGAAAGGCGAACCGATCATTGACTCGTCGAAAATGGGTTCCATAGAAACAGTGGTTGATATTGAAACGGATCGATCTTCAACACCGGATAGGGGACGATTGCTACAGCAGCAATCACCCAGGGAAACGATTCGCCGTGGGCAGGAAGGCCGCGAGGCGGCTAAGAAAGAGTTAGAAGCACGAGTTGTGCTCGGGAATGAACACTTCTCGGAGCACATCCGCAAAATCCGCCTGGGGAAGGGGATTGTAGCAGAGCAGATTGCCGATTCGCCGACGGACGAGATGGAAGTCGATGTTGGAGATGGTAAGGGAACCGACAGTGAGGTCGTCGAGATGCAGCTCGGTGTAGAGCTTGTGCAGCAATTGCATTCCATCTTCAAGGACAAACACTGCCCCAAATCCCTCGTGCTTGACAATCTGGCCGCCGACCGTACTCGTGTTTTCATGGCAACGGAAATGGCGGAACAGTTGTATCTGCTGTTCCTCGATTCGATGTACAGCTTCACGCAGGAGGAGAAACTCTCCAACATGCGTCAGGATGCGCGCATGGCCCGGTTGATGGAAACGAAGGAAAAGTATCCGGCACTTTTCAAACCACAAGACCCATCGGCTATTCCGAGCTTGCGTGACATTATCGAAATGGAGGAAGCGTTGGCCGCCTATCAGAAGGAGACCAGTGAAACCATGCAAAAGGCCATTCCAAAAGATCTCGCTTATCAGATGTCTCAGCAAAAGCTTAAAGAAATGTTCCCTCAAGTGGACTCGAACGATCTGCTACAGATATTGGCCGCACACAATAACCGCTTCGATGAAACTGTCCAAGTGGTGAACGCATCCATTCCCGAGCAAGTGCGCCGGCAGATGCAAGAGAAAGAACAGCTACTCAAGGAACGTGCCGAGAGTGAAAAGCAAAAGCTGATTGAACTTTTTGAGTCGCCAGATTTGGTCTCCCCGGTACCAAGTTCCTCGAGCCTCGCTGGCGAGGAAGCCATCAACTTTCACCTTATTACCGCCGAAGAGTGCCGTAACTTGTCCCAACATCATCGCGATCTGAGAAACGAGTGTCACGAAAAGGCACGACTTGCCATCCAGCGCGGTGTACCGGGATTAGCCGATTACTACTCGCAGATCGCTCGTTTGCACCGGACCAAGATCGACATGTACGATACTCGAGCTTCAAACTGCATTATGGAGGTGCACAAGTTAAAGCTCAATAATGCCAATGTCCTTGATCTGCACTATCTCCACTCGCAAGAAGCTCTTCGGTGTCTGGAGCTCTTTTTAGCCGACCATGCTTCGAAGCTGCTCAAATCACAGCAACGCTTCCGTACACTCTACATCATAACGGGACGCGGATTGCATTCGGCCGACGGTAAACCCATCATAAAACAGCGCGTTCAAGCGTTGCTTCGCACGAAAAACATACGGTATGTTGTTCATCATTTGTAGCTTATCTCTTATCACACAATTGAACCTCTTCTTCCTTGTTTTGCCAGGTATACCGAGCTCAATCCTGGTTATCTCAAGATTAAGCTCTACAACCGTGATGATCTCGAGCAGCTTATGGCCATGGAGTAGCACTGCCGTCAATACGTTCTCCGAGCATGTTGGATGACGGCACGCTCCTGCAGCAGGAAACGAAGGAAACGGAATAAGAAGCGAACCAAGTGTACTTACCCGTCTCCGGACCAGACAAACGACGTACCTGACTATAGGGCCATAATTTTAAAGATGAATGCGTTGCAATCGAAGATATTCCTCGATTCGTCCACCCCAACGGTGGAGGCCGTGGGATCGGAAGCGTTTCGCGCTAGACAATGATTTTATAGGTCGTATAGTTCAAAGTGCAAACAGAGAAAGACATTGCTGAAGAGCAAACTATTTTGCTTTCTTTTGTAAATAAATATTTTCTTTTTCCAAAAATAAGGAGCTTTTCCAAAAAGCAAAAACCCAAGGCTACGCAGCGATCAGACTAGTTTCTCCTTCTGCGCGGATCCCGAACCCGGTTCCACAAATTTTGCTTCTCGACCGTGTTGTTCATATCCCAGAGACGCTCTAGTGTACGATTACGTTCCCGCTGGCCTTCGAGTGGAAAATAGTGCACGGTTTTGGTCGATAAGATGCTCTCTTTACTTCGCACCGACCAGGCACTGTTGCACGGTTTAGTCTACCGCAGGACAGAAAGGAAAATGAATCCGGTGATTAGTGATAAAAAAATGAGGCGCATGGTTCGCTATATCAACGCAGTCGTACCGACATGTCCGGAAGCTCTCTTAATTGACGTTTAATTTCATCCAAATCGCAAACTGAATCCGCTTGAAGATACTCCCTGTCTAGGTTTTGAAAACTTATCGAAAATTTTGACCATTTCTTATGCTCGCTATAAAAGAGAGGAGGACGGATAAAACAATGTGTGCAGTGATAGCGTGATACCACTCCTGCAGATCACTGGAGCTTACGTGACATCCTGGAAGTAGATGTGCTTCAGCAATCTCGATGCACTTATCCGTTGATCAGGGTGGTATGTTAATGTTTTCTTCAGCATATCTATACCATACGCACTGACCAATGGTAGCATCCTTCGGAAATCCTCCGGCGGAAACTTTCGAAATTCAAGGGCACCCATATTGTAATGTTTGATTTTCATCAGCATACTCTTCGATGGAGTACCGAGCAACTGATGAATCAATTCGAGTGTATGCAGCTCGGATTGGCCAGGAAAAAGCGGTTTGCGGGTGAGCATCTCAAAGAAACAACAACCAATCGCCCAAATGTCCATTTTGGGTCCATAGTATCCATCCGTAAGAATCACTTCCGGCGCCCGGTACCAGCGTGTGGCGATGTAGTCTTTAAACGGCGGTTTGTCGTCTATCCGACAGATCGTACCAAAGTCTCCTACCTGAACAATCTCCTGTTGTGTCCCGACACCATCATACTCATTTTAGAACCAATGCATGCTGCAATTTGCTAACGAATACATACCTTTCTAACAACGCCAAGCGCACGTTTAATCAAAATATTCTCCGGTTTAATATCCCGGTGGAACACGCCGTGGCGGTGCAGATGATCGATGCCAGTGATCACCTGAAGCAAAAAGCGTCGTGCCCGGTTCTCCGACAGTGGTCGTTTACGTGATATAATGTAATCGTACAAGCTGATGTCCATCAACTCCATAATCAGAGTAAGACGCTTGTTTTCGCTAAAATGAGGATAACAAATAGATCGTTAGTTTCCATCCGATTTTTTTGCATTTCCGTACGCGCTACGTACTAAATCACGTCCAAAATGTTGAGTAGATTAGGATGGCTAGGGACATGTTGTATAAGGCTTACTTCCGGGCAGTTGGCGATGTCTCCGGTATCCTGAATTTCTTCTGTCAACTGCTTGGCCGCATAGTAGGTCCCCTGTGCCCGATCCCGCACGCAGAATACATTGGAAAATGCTCCCTTACCAATTTTTTCTAGTATCTTGTAGTCTGTTGAAGACAGTAGCATGAGCATTAGTATAAATTCC
>NC_064874.1:1402500-1412500 GCF_943734745.1 Anopheles darlingi | reverse complement strand
AAGTGGTCTTTGTCTTCTGGCGTTGGTTGGCACACTTGTTGCAAAAAAGTTGTTGGTCGGCGCATTACACACAGGCGCCAAAGCATGGAAAGCTATGTAATCATCCGGAACGATGGAGCACAGTATTTGAAATGCGATAGCCATTACGAGCGGGAGGGGCTTCATTTGTCTAGCTTGAGTTTGAGGTATGATGATGAATTTAGAGATAAAATATCCAAAGCGTCTTTTGATTTATGACAACGGGTACTTCTATCGAGGTACTTTGGGTGAAGAGTCGTTATCATTACCGAGGACTTATCTGATTAAAGATCCTATCCTAAGGCGCTTCTCATTATATCTTTCATCATATCTCTCATTACTGTGGCTCATTAGCTTCGGTATAGCATTAGCTATAGCATCAGGTACAACGGTACCTAGCGTCCTTGTCGGTCGACCACCGGTATCCTGCCAGTTGACGCTGCCTAGTCTACTGGTTGCGATGTTTTCAAAGCAACCCATTCAAGCGCAATAACGCACGGGCCACATTGAAGTCATACACCCCCGGCCACCCCTCTGTGGTACACGAAAGGACCTTACGAAAGGCGAGGCGTCACAAGCGCTGCTTGCTACCGGCTGGTTCGGGCCCCTTTGTAGTAGGGGTGTTAATTTCGGGCACATGCGCACCGGCGCCCCCACGACGCGCGTGCTACAAATTTGCCGGGTATAGAGAGTCCCGCCAGGCGCCGTAGGGAGGGTAACTTTCCCCCTCATTCATAAATGGACGCCGATGACGCCGAGGACGAGGACGAACAATGAACCGAAGCGTTTCCGAAGCCCTAATAGGGATGAGGAAAGTCGCCGCATCGCTTCGGCCTGATCAAAAGCCAAACACACAATAGTGCACATCCATCCGGCGTCCAGCGTCATCGTCGTGACCGGCTTTTCCATTAGCGGTGCTGGTGGTGTTGGTGCCGGAAAAACCCGCGTCAGTCAGCGCTAGGAGTGCGCCGGATTCGTATCGCGTCCCTTCGAGGTGCAGGTGGCATTGCCAGGACGACGGTCGCCGACTTCCGGTTTTCCCAAGGTGTGCTTCGCCTGAACAACGCTGCTTGTGCTTGTGTGTTCAACACGTTTTCGGAGGTGATTTTGTGCATACGATCGTTGCTAGGCAACTGGATGCGGTGATGCTATGCGCTCTTTGATGATGCTGTTCCATAGAAAGTTTAATGAGCGTTGCTAAACGAGAGGTTGGTGTCTACCCCCGAAAACAATGCTCAGAAGCTGAAGAAAGAATCATTGTGAAAAACGCTGGTAAATCTGCATATTCACGTCTGTGGTTTATGAATGTGTAAATATGTCGCCCAAAAATCCGTATCCATTAGTGAAAGCGTGCACTGGATTACTGAAATACTGTGCTTATACCTTTTCTATCTTTATTTTACTATCGGAAAGTGCTACAATAAGCTCCTTAAACTATAGTACAGCACAACAGAATTAGGATTTTTTTGATATTTTTGCTGTAAAATATGTAACATGTGGAAATTTATACAAACACCCTTTGTAACTTCATGGACGGCCATGCTCTTGTGTGGTTTTCTCTAGACTCCTGCGTTGGTAGTATCGTAGGAATACCACGGTGTCTGGACCCCAAAGGTGTGCCTCGCAGGTGCCTTGACCGTGGACCGATTGTGGTTGGCTTTAATTTTATAATCCAAAAACGGTGGTTGCGTGTGTGAGGACCGGATATTTGTAAAGGCCGTTTTGCGTCGCTAAGCAATGTGGAGCATTGTGGTGTGAGCATATCACATAAAACTCCATCAACGGAATGGACCAACCGTTCTTTTTGGTGTACTGGCAATAGGTCCGCGTATGATGAAAAGCATCAAAGCAGGCGTGGTGATGACGGGCGGCGGGAGCCAGCGTCACACAACATAACGTGATTTCGTTTAAACAATTGAAATTTGACACTCCACCATGCGGTACAAAGGCGAATCCCCTCCCATCCGCGTCTCTTTCCTGTGCCAAGCGTCGTCACCATGCCATGTCGTGCCGCCGTGAGATAACTTCATTTCTACACGCAGCACAGGAATGTACTCTGTGTGTTCCATCATCCCTCGGTCCACACAACAGCGCCTGTAAAGCATCTCATTTCACTGTGGTTTGAGGTGTCTCGCCATTCACGTTGCGTTGCACTACGATGATTCCACATTGCTCCTGGCACTCGACATCTAGCGTCACGACCAGTTGGATGGATCGTTACAGGTCACAAATAAGTGAAAACGCAATCTCCTGCATTGGCCGGAGGGCTGGTTGATCATCTTCACTAAATCTTTGTGCCATTGTGCAACTAAATTAGAATTCCTCTCCGTTTCTAAAAGCTCCTTCTAAAGTTATGCGCCGCGGATTGTGCTCGTCAACTTTGTGGATGTGCGAATGTGAAACTACCATTTTCTAGTTCGAATGAACAAAAGGAAACCCCGGACCAGGACGGGAGTCGCTGTGAACAAAGATTTCAACTTCTGCTGGTGATGTGATAAGCTCCAACGCGTCAGTCAGGGGGGGAAAAGTGAAACTTTGCAATCCACTTCACTCTCCAGCGCAGAGGAGATCCTCTTAAGGCGTACTGCACGTGGGGCTAAACGAGAAAATCTGTTTGTCTAGCACAAGGAAAAGTTGAAAAAAGTGTCGTAGAAAAAAAAAAGAAGATAAACTCCTGTTCCCAAGGATTAACGTGAACGGGAGGCCAACATAGGCAGGTTCATCGCAAGTGTCGGTGCGTGAAGCTACCTGTTCGATTATCAATTTCGTGAAAAAGTTTCCAAAAAACCGCCACGCATCGCGTCGATTTGGGGCATCAGGTGGAACGAGGCTTGGTGCAACTTTTGGGACTACACCGGCCAGGGCAACCTGGAAACTGCGGCGACAAGGTGACGCACTCGACACCGAAACAGCAGAAGGAGCAGCAGCAGCTGTAGGAAAAGTGGGAAGAGACGAAGGTAAATAGACGTGCTTTTCCAAGGAAAAGCATACCTTTCCCCACCACCGGCATTGGTGTGTATGGGTTCTTTGTTTGAATTTGACAACCAACACTCCACACCTTCTTCTTGGCGCTAGTTCTCCCAGTACAGTTACTTATCCTTTTTCCCAGAAATCGTTCATGGTTCCATGGTTCGTGCCTCGTGCGCTGTTTAAGACCGAGCGACCAACGATCCGGTCATTGCTCAAACGCTGTTTGTTGCTTTCCCGTCGCGTAGCCAAGAGATTCACACCCAAGGACGTACTTCTTGCAAGGGATTAAATCATAAAATCCTAACTACGTTTACATGGTTCGCCATACCAATTTGGAATTCGCTCATACCATCGTTTCCCATCGCTCATACGCTTTACTTCCGAATTGCGTGCCATGGCCAACCGAATCAACTCGATTCGGTTTTTATCTCATTTCCGTAACATGGGATGGTAGTAAAAACCCACGACCCACCATGCCGTTGTTCTCGTTCGCTATCGCTCGATGGTATAACGGATGGTAAATCGAAAACGTGTGTGAATTTTCATAGCGCCCAAATTTTCGCGAACATGCGTGATCATCAATTATTCAGCTGGGTGCCCTGGTGTGCGCTGGTGCCGCTGTCCAACACAGCAGTGTGCGAACGGTGTTTTGTTATTAACACTTTTGAAAATGTGATTATTGAATACGCGAGATTTCAAGGATTTTGGACTGAGAATTCAACAGAGGAGGGTTGTTCAATCATACCATTCTTTTGGATTACTTCACTAGAATCACTCATTTATCGCGAACCGCATTCAGTGTCTAGTAGTCACTGGTTTTGTTGATCGAGTGTTTCATCCATCACAGTAAAACATTTTTGAACAGCCCTTACAAATAGTATCTCTTTGTGGGGGAACTAATGATTTGATGCCGTGTTCAATGACACATGAGCTGCTCCCTTCACTGCAGTATCTAATCGTGTGTTAGTAAAAACAAACACAATATACCGGTTTGAATGACCGAGAAGTGAAGAGTGACAGGGTGTTCGAACACCAACGCCTAATGCCTACTAATCGTCATAAGCAACCGAAAGGTTCTAGCTTGATCGTGTCGACTGGTTCTCGAACCCCCGGACACACGAAAGCACGCACGTTCCTCCCTCCATCACGCAATGTTTACAGTGTGATACCCGCGTCATTGGAATGTGGATGGACTTGACCCTCCGCCTCAGCTAAGGCCGAGCCCGCCGAGTCCAAGGAGTCCGAGGGAGAGCGTAGAGAAGTTTAATGGTAAGCAGTCGTTACCCTGTAGTTCCGACTCATTTCCATTAATGGGTCTCTCTCCTCCATTCGATTGAGTAATTGGTAGTTTTAGGGGAACGCATTTGAAAATTACTGGCACCACATCATTACCACAAATGGTCGTGAACGAGTTTTACAAATGTTTGGCTTCATTTTGTGAATGTTTGATGGTAAAATAAGTTGTAACACTCAATTGAGGATGGAATTCGTAAATTTATGAACACCTCAATCGCCCTCATTAAGCTGTACAATTCGTTTGAGTGGAAGGCAAATCCGCTTGCCTCCACCAATAAAAGCTTCGTTTCCGATGCCGCAACGCATGCCCTCCCTGTGAGACCATTTGTGGCAGCTAAAGCTTATGCCTTGAACCCATAAACCCAGAAGCTCCCTGGGTATAACACTTAACGAGAGACAGAAAGATTGAGCTAAATTAATGGAGTGGAAAACACAAAAATTGCTGCCATTCTGCGTTCTCCTTCGTTAGAGGTGTGTGCTTTCTACGACCGTTTCCCAAATGGAGTGGCACGCACTTCACGATAAGAACCGGGAGTGAGGAAAATGAGGATCCGCGAGGACAACAACGAGATCATCGAGAATGGTGACACTTTGCACTGAAACCGCGAAAGCACCGCGCGAACACTCGATGCCAATTAGGGCCCTATTGACTTGCCAAAGTGTACTTACCGTAGACACCCTGGTTCACAGTTGTGGCCAGACCAACTTTAGCGCGATGGTAAAGTTTGTTTGCATATCCTGTACGCGCACTAACGAGTAGAAAAGTTTTTACTCGGTTATAACCACGGAACACGGCTAACCAATCGCCAGCAAGCTAGTCAGTCGTCACACTTAGCTTGATTTGTTATTTAAATGCAAAGTGCTGTTGTAAAATCACATTCATCTGCGGTTTCCTTTTTGCGCGTCTTCGTTTGGTCCGGCGGCTCATGGCCATTCGCCCATACGTATACGGTCCATTATGCTGTGTCCAGGGATAAACAAATCTTCCCCGGAGAGCTATCCACTGAGTGATGGACATCCCATCGCGTCGGACACCACCGAAGGTGGATCACCCTTTTTTCCACATATGCTCTCCTACCGATGGGGGCGCCCATAAATGCAGTAATGGGACAAATCGAGCATAAAACCGACGAGTGTCACAGAAACGGAGGAAAAGAGAATGGCAGGATACTTTCGACGAGCAAATCGGCCTGACTGGGAAAATTACATTACCGCGCCGTGGCCGTGTACGTGACTAACGTGAGATTAACTTTTCATGAAATTTTCCTCCAGTGTGCTCCAGCCTTTTTGTTGTTGTTTTCTTCATGATTGTCGGCCCGGAATTACTTCTTCGCATCTGGAAGCCGCTTGTTGAAGGATGTAGTTAGTCCGGGAGCCAAAGGGGCGGGGATGCTTTTTGGGGGGACCATTGTTTAGCACCATGGATCACGTGGATAAATTGAAACACTTTATCAACCAGGAAATGGGATACGAGCCCGGATCGTAGTAGGGATCGTTTGCGGCTTGACATTTACCGTGGCATGTCGGGTCGTGTCGTGTCGTGCCAAGCGCTAAACAAAACCGAAAAATATCCGGGAGATACAAAAAAATCATTTTAACCGGAATCGGGCAACTAAACGGCTCGACGAGGTTGTGCAATTTAATACCCAGGCAGCGAAAGGGCACGTTCGCTGTGTGTTCACGTTTGGAACGCACCCTCACCACGATTTAGAGAGCAGAGTGGAAACATGATAAAATGGGATTTATTCCTTTGGCTGTTGGCGGCTGCAGCAGCAAAGGGGTTTGACCGACATTCAATATCCGCCGATTGGAAAGGCGAGTTTAATCGAAATCATTTTCGGTTTAATTCCGGGGAAAGGAACGCGCCCGCACAGACCCGCGTTTATCCGATCACATGATTCCGCTTCGATGCAACGTGTCGCTCTAGAGCCAAGAAACCCCTTACACGTTTGGCCAGGACGCTTTTGCGAGGTTTCCCTCAATCCGTCGCGACATTGCGCTCCACCGACCGCCGTCTGATTTCAGCGGGTAAGCTGATACGTTGACAGGTATGGCACGGGGAAAGGAATCACAGGGTCTGTGGCCTATTTAAAGTCATTTTATAAACGGCCAGAACCGCCCATTCTTATGGGGCTACTGGATGGGGGATGCGAAAAACATCGCCGTGCTTTTATCGAAGCGACATCGTCCTCCCACGAGCATATGTGTGGACAACGGTGGTCGTGCTTGCATGCAAATGAACGAGCGACCATAAAAAGGGAAAATGTCCAGACCGTTTGTTACGCTTCCTACACACACCCACATACACACACGGGCTAGAATGCGGAAACAGCGGAAAGAAAAGGATAAAATGAGGAGGCATTTTAATGGCGGCCAGCCATCGAGTTCCCTTGGGGGTGTGTGACGATGATCGGCTTCACCTTCTGCCGGCCTTCTAGTGCTCTTCCTTGGAGACAAAGGAAAAATGGACAAAATGGGAAAACCGCTTCTTCTCGACGATTTGGATAACGATATGGTCAGCAGTGACTGCAGGTTGCAGGGCCTCTCTCTCCCGCCCCCCCCCCCCCCCCTCTTCTCCGGTGATGGAGCTCGTAATTTGTTGAAACAAATGGCCACCGTGTCCCACGCTGAGGGTGGAGGAGGATTTTGAAGCTTCATTTCACCATAATATCCACCGAGAACACGAAATTACTTCCTGCATCCTGGCATCATGGTTGGCTCTGTTTGCTGCCAGGCCTACTATGTGCTGCCTGGAGTTGGCAAACATTTGATAAACCCTTTGCACGGTCTGAAGCCTTCTCGATTGTGCCGCTTGCCACCATTCGATAATCCACAGAAATGAAAGGAATGCCATCGGGTTTGATGGAAACCGAACCACCGGCCAACGTGCGGTGCGGTGCGGTGTGTCAGAGCGTATTCACTGCTCCCTGGGCGCCAATTTTGGGTCGCAATAATTTCCACCCAACAGGCTACGGCCGCAACAACATTCCTAGAATAGAGAGGTCCCCCCAAGCGGCCCACCGGCAACCGACATCATCCTCCTTCCGATCGTTTCATCTTTCCGCTCGCTCGCAGAACAATATTTGATGAGACTCGGTGCGTGTGTGTGTGTATGTGGTTCAGTGAGTCCAACATTATATTGTGGCTCCCCTTTTGCAGTGGACGCAGACCATGTGGTTCCTCGTTTATGCTGCAGCAACACCAGGACGACGCTTGTTCTGTTGTGGCGCCTTTGTCAACACCCGGTTGTTACACACGCGAGGAAGGGTGTGTGTCTTGGAGAAAGCCTTCCGCCAAGGGACGGGCTACAAATGATCAAACGCGCTCGAGCATAGTCCAGGCGTTGTACCAGACCGTTTGGATCCTTTTATTCCCTATTTGTGAGTCGCCAACGCATAAAGGAGGAACGCAACTTTGCCTTCGCCATACACTGAATGGCAGTGAACCAGAGCCAGGACCAAAGCCGAAACATGACGTGGGGTTTCCGCTCAATCTTTTCTGCCACCCGTCCGTCGTAGCAATGATGCAAACGGACGCCATGTAATGCACGACCCAGAGTGGCTGCATCTTTGACCAAAGATGGATCAAAGCAATCCATCGATGCCTTGAGGTGAAGAATATCGTTAGCCAATGGATGCTAGATTTTCCGCTGTGGAGTTGCTGTGGTACCATTTGAACAACCAGAATTAATTGAATGGATCGGGTTACTCCAAGATAAAGTTATTTTTTACAGCTTCTTGGATCGATTTGTTGGGAATAGAATTTTCAAAAAGGTCTTGTTTTGATTTAAAGGTGTTTCTGCAACGTCATGAAATTACTTTCTCTTGTTGACAACGAAAAGATACAAAACTATAAACTATTTAACATAAATTCATTGATCATCGGAATAAACATCATGAACCAGGAATTCACCCAGGGCATCACATTAGGCCCGAGTTCAACAAACAATGACAAAACAAATCGAGACACGGACTCCACCTAGGCCTACGTTGGATCGGGGGAAAAAAAAGAAACAATCCCCATCGAATAGAACACCCAACTGACCCTAACGGGGAGAAGTCATTCGCAAAAGGTCGGTCGTCGTCGAAAGGTTCGCATCCTCGAAAACCCAGAAAGAAAAATTCATCTTCGTCCACAAGGAATTTCGGCTTCAGTGGCCCCCGCCCTCCTCCTCCCTTGGGCTCAAGCTGCAAAGGAACTCCATTATGTGACCGGTAGACCGACTTCTGGGCTATTGGCCCTTACCACAACTAACATCAATAAACAAGCAAAACCGAAAATGAAAAGAGCGACCAGAACGCAGAGAGAAATAGAAGGAAAAACATCGAATCAAACCGTACGCTCGATTGAACAGCAAATCGAAACGGCGGACTCCTCAGTCCTCATCCTCAGGAGGGATGGAAACGGATGGCTGGCGCCTCGGTACGACTGGAGGTTGGGGAAAATTGGGGGAAAACCCTTCACAGGGCTTTATACACGCTACGCCGGACTCCGGAGACCACAACTATTTGCAATGTATCTCTATTTATCGAGGATTCTATATTGCTAGCTCGTTACTCTTCGTTCCAGGACACGCTGCGAACGCTTGGTAACGGAACACGGTACAGTCCGCGTCAAGCACACTTCGGGATCTCGTTCACACATCCGGCACACGGCGTTCCCCCCGTCTTCGTCTGCACACTCGCATGACTCATCCTATCATGCCGATAGGTCGTCGCTGCCTACGCCATCAATGGCTCGACGTCGTCAGTGTCGGTGTTGTTTTACCCATTAAAAATATATCATTCCCGTTTTCCCGGAGTGACTCCGTTCTGATCCGAGCCCACACTGTTGGGATGAGATTGGTGGAACCGAAAAAAAATTTCGTGAGGGGTTCGCGCGCAAAACGTGCAAAGGCTCGTGACGGGGTTCGTCAAGCGTCAAGCCTTGTCTGAGAACCAGCAGAGAGTGAGAGAGGCGATACATGTTGGACAGTGTTGGGTTAAAACCCATGCATGACACCGAAGGGAGAATGGCCCCGTGTAGGAGGGGGATTGCCACTACTGCACATGGTGAAGGAAGTGAAGATAAGGAAATTTGGAACACACACACACGCGCGCACCCCCTTTTCACCCTCACGTGACGTCGTGTTCCATTTTTGGGTTCCTCACTCGTTTCCGTTGGGCTGTCATTTGATTTTCCCGCTTAGGCTTTTCTCATTTTCCTTCGATTTCGATTTGGTTTTCCGTTGCCCGTCCCTTTCCACCTTCGTTTGCTCAGCGCTGCGCAGTACCGAACGGTATAGAGGGCGCTTCGATGATGATAACAATCGGTTTTCCGGGGGGTTTTCCGGACGTTTGGATTTTCCCTATCAGGTGAGAATCTCGTCCTGTCTTATCGGTGCCCGGTGCCGGTGTACGAACACCATTTTCCGGCTGCTTACCTTTCACATCCGGACGTTGCTGACACTTGCTCCGTTTCCAACTGACTTGAAGCACCGCAACCACAGGCGCCGGTGGTGTAGTCCGGACCAAAAAGGACATCTCGTGAGAACTCCGTACCACAGCGAATTTCGTAGCGGACACAAATATTCAATTTTGCAAAATAAAGACAGAACAGGTGAAAAAGGTCCTCCTTGCGACCATTGACCACATTTTGAGCCGGAACAGGAAACACAAATGCCATTTACGCGTTGATAATTTGATAACGTGGGTCCTGTGATGGTGGTGTTTGGGCT
>NC_064874.1:1392500-1397500 GCF_943734745.1 Anopheles darlingi | reverse complement strand
TGCGCCCTTTCGGTGAGAAGAAACTCTCCAAACATTCCACTTTATCATAGCGCAATCGGAGTAAATCGTTGCCAACGCCTATCTTCTCACTGGTACCCATATCGTCCTTTGAATTTCGGAAGCACAGAAATTCCCAGGCACAAGATAACAATGTTTTCTCACCCATTCCCCGCCGCCGAGAGCTTCCAATCGTCAACCTCCCCCCCGGGCGGGTGGAGGTGGAGTATTGTCTAATAATTTTCGCCAGACGAAGCCAGTCAGCTGGTGCGTTGGACACCGAGGTGATCACGTTCACGGTGTGGGCCAGCAGTTGGTAAACTGAGCTCTATGATTAATTAATTTTACACTTTGACTCTTGATCCCGACCATTCTGTCAACCTTGTGTCCGCCGTGCGTGTCTTCGAAAGAAGGTAACCCCCACCGCGGGGACATCGTATCGTTTTGCAGCAAATGAAAAGTATCAATTCACGTGTACTGGTAATTCACGGACGGCCCTGGCCTAACAGCTGCCCCAGAGACACTACTAAGGATTCCCATGTTCAGGTTACACTTCCTTGTCGCGATCTTCCCCTCCTGCCCCCCATTTACCTACGCTCGATTGGTGCTTTCGCCACGAAATTAATTTTCACCTCCACCACCAGCTGGTGAGATACCGAGAACGACCCAGAAAGGATATTCAATTTGTGTTTTTATGCGTTTTGTTTTTATGCGTCTTCCTGTCTTCCGACACAGCATCCTGCAGAGAGCAAGTCCGCTCCTTCAAATCTGTGCCTTATCGGCGCTCGGTTTGGATGATTTTGCGCTTTCACCAGGACTCGACGACGTTCGCGACATCCGGCGGAATACGAAGATATCCTTTTACAACAATCCGAGTTCGAAAGATGAGGAACGGGCAAGAATGTAGCCACCAGTAGACGCGTCAAAGCGGAGAGAGAAAGAGGACGTGCCATCGACCGACACAGCAAGCAGCAGACGGCATCGCATTGATGTGTCCTGCCAGGTCTTCCAGCACATCTGGTGTAGCGCGGAGCAGCGGGAATGCACGTTACAGGTCGGTGCGGTGGGACGTGGCCACATGCCACGTCCGGGAAATTCCTCTACATAAACATTCTGCTCGTCCTCGTTCCACTGCTGCTGCTGCACAATGGTAAGTTGGTGGATGTTGTGGTGGTGCTTTCCATTGTTTTATGCCTTCTATTTTAAAATGCGACGTAGCAAAGGCTGGTGCAGGCGGGGGGACTCTGTGGCATTCCATACCTTCCACGTTCTGTGTTCTCCCTAACCGAAAACGGGGTCATATAGTTTTGATTTATCACTTCAACGTCGGCAGCGTCTCCCACCCACCATGCTGCTGCTGCTGCTGATTCGGTGTCAGATGAAGCACACCGATTGGCCAGCCACATATTGCGCCAACCTATTCATACCAAATGTTCTGCTGGTTGCGTCTTTTATTTCCAGCCATGTTTGTTGGCGGCGGACTGCGTAATGGAAGACTGGTGCTGCCTAGCACCTACACAGCGTTCGGGGATGATATGGACATTCAGCTGCATAGCGAGCCGGCGGCGACTGTAGGGCGGCTGAAGCTGCAGATATCGCGACACCTAGCCGGTGCTACGGTGTCCACCACGACGTTCGACATACGGTTGGATGCGAATCACAACGTGACGCAGATCAAGGTTCCATGCCTTCACTTTCTCCATGGCGGACACTATGAACTGGCAGTACTGGAGGATAGCCAATCGACAGCTCACTCGGTGATCGATGAGCGGTTACGCCAGACGTTGAACGTTAGTTGGCCGACGGTCCGGCTCGCCATTACACCGAACCGTACCGAGACGTACCCGGAAGAGCACCACGCGATTCGCGGATTGCTCGAGTTTGATGGAGTGCATTGTCAGCTGCCGATGAATGGCGTCGAAATGCCCGATCTACCGGAGCTTTGGTTGGAGTTGTTTTACTGTGGTAAATCGGCCGATTCTTGTCGAGATGGCAATGGATCCGTACACTCAAAAGCTCAGGTGCTCTATACCGAGCAAGTGCGAGGACTACGACCGACCAGAGAGATCCAGTTCCGTTGCGATCTATTCGGTTTGGCAGGATTCTATGCGTTACGATTGAAGCCGCGCGATGGACTGATCGACCCATCGTTGGCCCCCCTGTTGGAACCGCGAGCTATGCTGCAGGCTGATTGGAGCAAAAAGTACGTCTTCACGGTGCACACTAGAAGCATCTTTCCCTGTGATCCTCATGGGGCCGGCATACGGGTCCTGTTCCAGTATCCGAGCTGTATACTCAACGAATCGGACCGTGTACGGGTGTATGCGAAACTCCGGGCTGACGTAATGGCCCTCGTACCGCCAACATCCCTACATTACATCTCGGAACAGCGTGTCATCAAAGGACTTCACACGATGTCCTTCGAATGCGATCTGTTCTACGAAAAGTTTATCGAGTACTGCTTCGTCTACGTGAGCCAGGCGATATCGGGAGCCGTCGCGGACATACGCATGGACTGTGTACCTACGCTTCCTGTCTCAGGTGAGTAGTGGGAGGAAAAACGGCTTCAGGCGATCAACTAAATTAACGGCCACTCCCACTCCTCCTTCTGCTCGTTGAAATTAATGGCCTGGTTTGCGGTGAGCACCGATGCGAAGGATTAACGGACTTATCCGGACCCACGGCAGGTCCCGTTTCCGTTCATTGCTCCGAAAATTTCATTCTAATTTGAGTGATGGACGGGTGAATTAATCTAATTTTGATTGAAACGTTACAGGGGGCCCGCTAGGGTGGTAGCCATTTTTTTTGGGAGTAACGTCGCTAAAAACACTTGTTTCTAACTCTCCCTCTTTCTCTTCTCATTAATTTCTAGCCTCTGATTCCGGTGGATGGGGTCCATGGAGCAATTGGACGCACTGTTCGACAACCTGTCGAGGTGGCATACGGAATCGGTATCGATTTTGTGACTCACCTCCGCCCCGCTATGGTGCCAAGTTCTGTGAGGTAGGTACCGTTAATACAACGCCTGGTCGTTCGGTCTGAACATAATGTCCAGCTGTGGCGTAGTTTGAAATGGATTCAAAACTTTACTCCAACGTACTCCAACGTGCTGGCTGGCTCTCAGCTGCAGCTATTGATTTCCTTTCTCACCGGTGAACGATTACGCTGGCAACTCCACCGTCTGGGCAGCCGAGTAACATGCAACATGTTTCCAAAGCTACCCATCTCGGGAACACCCCAAGGTGTAACACGTGAAACGATCATTCGCGGCAAGGAGTTTTTCCAGCCAAAGTATCGGCGCACAGGAAGGCCGTACCCCGCACCACACCGCCGCCGCTGCTGCTGCTACCATCTCCTTTTAATTCCCGCACATCAGCGGTGGCTAATGGTATGCTGGAACCCACCGGAGAGCGCAACGAGAAACTAGGCAAGGGTGGTCGTAAAAATGGATTCTCATAAAGTTGAAATTACCCAAAGAGCTTTAGCGAAACGGTGCTGTAGTCCGGATGGTGCGCGCACTTCGGATAAAAACGCGCCAACGGTGAAATACCTTTTTGCTTGCTGCAAACTCGCGTCAGCGACGCTGTTTAGTACGATTCGATGCAAAGAGTCGGTAGAACCGTAATGTAATCAACCAACCAAGTCCCCATGAACCGGCCAGCCAACCGCCAAAGCCTCATGTTTCGTGATGCATTTTACCGGAAGAAGTGGAACCGCGCTCCCAAAGGAGCGACAACCGAAGGAGTGCCTCGGTCTCGGTCTCCCGGTGTAAAACTGGCTATTTCTACAAAAAAAAACATTTCGTTTAGCATTTTCTAGGAACGAAGGAATGGAAGAGAGAGAAGGAGCGGACAGTTCAGAAATATTTATACATTCGTCGGTTACCTTGGCTGTGCGAGCCATGGCGAACCAAGAGACATGCGGGGTGGGTTGCACGCAAACCCGCGCAGTCCCGCCGATACGGACCATGACGGGTGTCTCGCAGGAGACGGAAGGGTGGGTCGATCCTAGTAGACTGCAACTATGGGGTGTGCAGTGTAGAATTTAATCAATATCGACCATCGACTGTCGGTTGTTAGGGTAACTGACTGGGCAAACGGTGACTTGAAAGTAGTACAACCAGCGGCAGTGGTAGTAAACTGCGTTTTGCATTCGAGCATAGCTAAATTGTCCGTCAGTCTGTAGCAGAATGCCGAAAGAGAAGAAACCGAAAAAGCCCAAAAAGGCGGTCCCGGAGATTCAGCCCGTGGATGGGCTCAGTGCGGTGGATAGACAGTTCTACGAGATCACAATCAACGATTTGAATCAGAAGCTGGCCCGCCTCCGGACACACAATGTTAAGATTGAGGAACGCAATGAGGAGCTCGAGAGTCGGTTGAAGCAGATCGAAGAGGACCGTGCCGATGTGACGGCCTTCCTTAACCGGATGATGACCGAAAAGCTGGCCGTTATCGTCGAGCTGGAGGATAAACTGAGCGAGCTGTCGAAGGTGCGCGATCAGGAGAACGAAGAGTGTCGCAAGCAGATCAGCACGCTCGATGGGAAGTATAAGGCCATGCACGAGCAGCTAACGTCGGAGATTAAGCTGCTCACCGGGAAGCTCAACTCGATGGAAGAGTTCCGCCTGCAGCGTGACGAGCTGATGGCCAAGTTCGATGCCCAAGACAGCGAGCTGAAGGAACAGAACAATCGCCACAAATCGACACTGTACGAGATGGAGCGTAAGGTGATATTGGATAAGGATCGGTTGCGGAAAGATGTGGAAAACAAACTGCTACAGCTATCGACGGAGTTTACGAAATCGTCGGAAATCCGTGTGGCCGCACACACGCAGCGCCTGGTGCGAGAGAACATTGCGCTCAACAACGAGATGGATCGAATGATCTACACCCAGGAACGGCTGCAGAAGCAGTACACCGAGATACGCAAACAGAACACGGAGCTGCGCAATCAAGCCGATATCGATGTGGCCGAGAAACAGCGGCTGATGCAGACGTGCCAGG
>NC_064874.1:1382500-1385000 GCF_943734745.1 Anopheles darlingi | reverse complement strand
ATAAAATGTGCATAAATCCGTTGTCCAGAGGAGAAAGTGTAAGCGAATCAAAAGCGAAGCGATCGAGCCAGACGGATGCGGCCAACAGAATTAAAGAGCCTCGTCGCATTCGCTGTGCTTCACTGCACGCATTCGTTCAGCAATAATTTAAGCGATGGTTACGATGCGATGTAGTAACCCGTGAAACATCTTGTGTTACGGGTTGCCAAGGATGTTGCTCTTGAAGAGAAGGAGTGGTGCGATTGTGAAGGGCGCAAATTGAGGCCAACTTTGTGCGACCATGTCCGTTCCAAAAAAGGCCGCGTTTACCGCTGCGGAGAGTGCATCGCGGCGATTCCATCGTGCAACCACCGGCTGCTGAAGGACGGATGTAAATTTATTTATAAACCGTCCCACTCTTTTTTGCTTCTCGCTTTTCCAACCCGGAAAAGAACGACGGCGATTTCCCTCGGGCGGCACCGCCCAATCTGTGCATTTCTTTTCCCACGGCTCGCTATCATTCGGAGATAAAGGCGAAGACCTGCAGTCGATTACTCATCATCCGGTGGGGCATTTCCTTATTTGGTAACAAAACGATCCCGGCTGCCACCATCAGCCGGCGTTCGGTTCGATTTACAAAAAAACCGCGAGCTATCGAAACCACTGATCATGCACTAGATTCTCAAGATTGCACTGGAATACTTACTATTAGAGTAGGCCATGCTTTTGCACAAATTCACAATCCACAATTCACAATTCCACAAAAAAACACTCGTTTTCGTCTTCACACAATACTGGTGGTTAAGGCCGGTCCCCACACGTTACGATTTCAGCGACACTAGTCGGCTGTGGTTCAAGCGGAGTTCAAGTTTGAAATGCACTTGAAATCACCAACGTTTTGTCTGGGAGGCAAACATTTTTGCAGTTTTTATGTAGTAATTAACACTTCAGCTCAACTTTAACTGATACTACCAGAAAAGCCACGGAGTTTGCTTAAGAAGATTTGAACGTTAACTGCCTTTCACGTGGTTTTCCTACAACAAGTGTCGCTGATCACGTTTTGTATGAATACTCCGGAAAAGATGAAAGAATGTTCAAGTAACGCGGACTGGACGAAGTGTGGGTTGCTGGTATTTCCTTAGAATGAACTTTATTTCTTTGTGAATCTACAGCAACTTTGATAAACTACGATAGGAAAGGTTTAGATTTCATACTGGCCACAGACCCTAATCAGGCATCGGCCAAACTCCGGAAATCCTACACCGTTATCGATTATTTCTAAGCCGTTCTTATCTAACCAAGCGATAAATCAAGCACGTGTGGCATTGGTTCCAGTTTAAAAATGAGAATCCATCACATTTATTCAGTAAAGCCGTTATGTAGCACTAATAAAATGGAAAATCTACGCTTTGAATGTTTTGCAACCTACAATTCCACGCATTCCCCTCTCTACGCCACTAATACTCCCTTCCCACCTGCCATGCCTTCCACCATATACCTCCCCAAAACGGTCCTCATTAGCTTAAGTATAGAATGTTTTACTGGCAGAATGTTTCGTACACGTTAGCTCCAAGCGTCCGCAGCTTCTCAGATTGCAGAAAGCGTCCCAACATTGCCCCCATTATATCGTTTCCTGCGTTCTGCTCGGCCAGCCACGGAACGATACTAGGCGTTTCTGCGTTTACACCGTTCACGGGATACGTCTTGTTCGCCAACCCGTTCACAATCGGTATCAATTTGGCGAGAGTAATTTTGATATCGTTAATATTCTCCAAGCATTCCACGTTCAGGTTAGATTTGCCGTTTTCGACCACGGCCACAGATTTGGTGGCATTGTGTGCTTCCATGTAGTAATCGGCCAGCTTATCTACTACGAGCGAGAATCCGCTGCTTACGTTGGATAAACTAACATCCGTCGACTCGATACTCTCGAGTACGTCTACCGTTTCATCGAACATTTTGGCAAACACGGTTCCCTGCTCCCCAGGAGACCCCGGCGGAAGCGTGTACTGTGCAATACACCGAGCCGGGCTTGCCTGCTGTTCATCCAGAGCCATCTGTATCGACCACAGGAGAGTCTCGGTGTCGGCCAGTGTTAGTTGCTGCTTAAGATTGTATCGCTGCATCACGGTGCTCACATTCTGGCGCACAATCTCGATCAGTTTGTAGATACCGTCACCCATGAAGTGCTGTATCATCGACAGATAAGCCGTCTGTAGGTTGCGCGAGATTTGCTGCTCCCGTGCGAGCTGATCTCCGTCCGCATCCGCCACCGTGTCCCGGTACAGATAGCCGCCAAGAATGTTTAGCTGCACCTTCAACGTGACGGCCAGCATGGAGGCGCCGTACACGAGCGTCACGATGCGCGTGAATGCCACAATCTTCAGCTGTTCCCACAGCTCCAGCTTGTTGTCCGGATTCGACCGCAGCTTCACGAGGATCTCGTCCGTGTTGAGACTTTGGAATATTTTTTCCGATAGCGCCGGAGCCAAGCCCGTGATCGTCTGATTGCAGGTGCGAT
>NC_064874.1:1360000-1370000 GCF_943734745.1 Anopheles darlingi | reverse complement strand
ACACGCACATTTTCTGTCAATTCTCGACGCCTTATCCGAGCTAGCAGCTGGGCAGTGGGGGCAGTGTCCGTCAAAAATATATAGATAATTGCAATGCTGTGCTGAATGATGTTGAGTGCGGGATAATTATCGTGATCTGCCCTGGTAACATATGTTGCCTGTTCCGCGCACAGGGTGTGTGGTGCCTTACCTCGGCCGCTACGGCCCACGAAGCGGAGATCGTTGAATTTGGCCACCTGATTGCGCATCACGGCGGTGCAGTTGCGTAGCTCGGCGCAGAAGTTCTCATCGTTGCCGGCTCGAATGGTGACCATCGTTCCGTCGCTAACATCACCGAGGGACACCACCTTGAAGGCGCTCGGGAGCGTTTTATTGGACCGCCAGTGGTTCGGTAGCGCGGAGCACAGGAAGTAGGGACTATCGGTGCGGACTGCAAGAGGGAAGGAAACAAGAACAGGCAAACACTCACATTACTTTATCAGCTAGCTTGTGAAAAAACCATAAAACACCCAGGTGCTAAAGACAGTTTCTAAGTAACAGCCAGGCACAGCCAGCGAGTGTGTCACCAACCATGACTCATTTCCCTCGTTAACCCACTCGTTACCCAGGTTAATGAATAGCTTTCCCGTTTGCTAGCATATAAGGGAAAACTGCTGCTTCAGAGCACCGACAGCACAGTAACGATCTCTGCTCTATCACTACTACTGCTGCTTTCCTTTAATTGTTTTCTGTAGCCGGTTCTCAGGCTGTAAACGACGCCAACACACTTCTAACTTCGTAACCAAGTTGCGGTTTTGTCTTATCCTACAGAGGCTTTACGAAGAAAGGATGTCCTTATCATCTCATATGTTGTTTGTGAACTACTCCGGAATGTGTTCCCTTCTCGGAGCGTGCAATGGCTGAGGAGCTGGGATTTGAGGGAATTTATTATCACACTCGAGAATAAAATGCATTTTTTATTCCATTTTTCAAAAACTCAATTCCTCAACTTCCTGTCAAACCCATCAAACGGGGCAAACATTCCAGCGCCTGCTTCTTGAAGGGACCGGGGGCCAAAAAATCTGGATTAAAAAAAAATCAAAGGTGTAACTTACACCGCGCGTGATGCGTCTGTGTGGGAACACCAAAAACCAGTGATTCCGATATTACTGTCCATCGGCATCCTTCCCAAAGACCCTGCAGCGAGATCCACTATCCAGGACATTCGGGATTCGGGCCAGCGGACAGCTACTGCTGAAAAGCCCAACTCCAGCCCGATAACACGGACAAAAAAGGCAAGGAAAAATGGACTCAATATGGTGTGTCGATATGCAGGAAGGATGGAAAAGGGGGGAAGATTGACTGTAAAATATCACCGGATCGTAGATGAAACTCAATCCTCCCCAGAGGGGTGGGGGACCGTCCCCCGTACCCCGAGTGATTCGAACATCGGGGAGAAAATGTTCACGCGGGAGAGCAACAATATTTAAGGCTTCCTGGCTGGCTGGCTGCTGGACTGTACTCCGTCGTCGTGTTGGATGTGGCGTATGTATCTAATGACGTGCATTCGATCGACGTCGCCACCGAGAAGGAAGCCGATGCAAGTGATCGGCAGCCCAGAAAAAAAAACAAGAACGCCAGCACCGAAGCATTATGCATGAATGCACGATCAAGATCGCGCGCTCCCCGTATCGTTGGGGTGTGGGACGCAGGGGGGGTGTATGAAAATCTAACCTATAATACGGGATCGAATTGCGCTGCCGGCGAGGACGACGTCAGTCTTACCTAGTTCGCCTGGGTATTGCTGCTCAGCTTCCATCACCATCCGCTCGATCCACCGGAGATCGGCCGGAATGGGACTGTCGTCGGTTGCTGGCTGATGGTTACCACCCGTCGCCACACCAGACGAAGACGAAGAAGTGTTGCGACAGTTTCCGGCCAGATCGCCGTGATTCGACGTCGTCGTCGTCGTCGTCGTCGTGGTCGTGGAACCGTGGGCCGATTCGAGCATGTTCCTGATGCTGCCGCCGCCACCACCACCACAGCTGCCGCTGCCGCTACTGCTGGTGCTGTTGCTGGTGCTCCTGTGCGATACTCGTCCCTGTCTTTGCTTCAGAGCTCCTGTGTGCCACCGTCCCGAGCGAGCCACGGTGGTGGCCGCCACCGCCGAGCCCGACCGGCAACTCCTCAACAACTTGGGACCCACCACCTCTGACCGCACCTCTGACTGCAGTAGCGACTGCTCCGACGCTGCCGTACACGTAATCAAACTCATCAATGAAACAGCGGCACACGATCGGATCCAGGACCAGAGGTGCACTCTGTTTTCACGCACTCACGCCTGGCACCGGATGCAATTTAGGGATGCAATTTGCGCCCACCACCGAGCGAGCTCCGTGCCCACCAAATCACAATCACAATTATTGGCCTCTCTCCTTTTCCACTGGCCTCCCCGATTTGCGCTGGAATGCAAATGCACGATCGTCGTCGTCGTCGTTTCACTTTTCTTCGACCCCAGGACCCACTTGGATTACACTTCCATTACAACTGCGCTGCGCACTTCACAATTCGTCAATGGACATTCTCTATTCCTCGCACACCCCTTCCGATCCGATTGCCGATCCGATTGCCGTCGATCGCCGTCGAACCGTTCGCGATCCAATTTGTAATTCAATCAAATGTGTTGCTTCCACTCAATGAAATCCTATTTGCTCTTTTCTGGTTCGCATCATCGCGCCGACCCCCGCCGCCGTCGGATGATGACGGACGATGACGAATTTAATACGCTCCACTCCTGCTCCCACAAGATCGCCGCCGTGTGGAATGTTCGTGTGCCCGTAAAACGATCGGTGGCCGATCAGCGATGCGTGAAATCAGGTGAAGAAACACTGACGTATTATATTTTCCTTCGATTAGCGGCACCAGCTTCCCCTGGCCTCCACCAAGCCGCAGTGCTTGAAGTGCTTCGCTCGATCGCGTTCGCTCCGATTGCCACAAACTTGGTTCTAATGCCGATCAATCTAATTGGAACTGAAACGTGTCGTGGATGAAGGACGCCTTTTTGCCAACACGGGTTGGGGGGTTCGAGTAAGTCACAATCACACGACGGCGACGAACGACGCGTGCACGCCTGCAGCAGCTTTTCCGAGAGCAGCGCCAACACACTTTCTTATCACTCGAAGGCGCCGAGGGCCTCCGCGGCGCACGCGGGTCCACTGTCCGAAAGATGATGATGTTGTGCCGAGCACCGCCAACGACCGAATGAATGGGCCAACGATGGCGACGACGAGCAGAACCCCACCACAGAACCCCACAGCATCAGCATCAACCGCCATTGCCAGCAAGTTAACACGCGATTATGAGTGTTTGTTTTGGTGATTGCTCGTGATCCGGGGTGTCGATTACTCTGAAGAAGAATGTATTACTCTTAGTCATGGTAAAAATAAACAAGTGTCCTCGCTTGCAGGTGAATCTGCTCGTTCGAAATGGAAGCAAATTGTTGCACGACTAGTTTTTTCAATGAGTTTCTCATTATGTTTTGGAATTAGACGCTTCAGTTAGTAAGTAATACTAAATGTGTCCGTTTCTTTGTTGAGTTGAGAAATCCTTGCAGTTCTCCAGATTAAAGAGTGATTTAGGTAGGTATTCTTACAGCATTTAAGGTGCTAATTTTTCGATTTCAACAACCAAATCGTTTGGATTATCGTTCCATCGATTATATTGGACAATTGTCCCAAGAACCCAAGTTGGAAACCCAAGAAATCAATCAGAAACGTGTTTTAAATCCAGCTGAAATAAAGGTAATGTGCAAAAACTTCGAAGTGATGTCAGTAAAAGGATGAAAATTGATAACAGAAACGAACGAACTCCGACATTTCTTATAAAGCTCATAAAAACCTACAAAATGGCACCTTTCTTTTCGTATTCGGTTACTTTTTTCTCTAAAATAGATCCGTTTTTTCGTCCGATCCGTTCCGTAACGGTTGTTTCAAATTCAAAAAACCCGAAGATTCCCGAAGGCCTGGCACATAACCCGAAGGCATGGAAATAAGCCGATTCTATAGTGAGACGGTTCCGGCGTTCCCATTGGTCGAGCGCTTCTCACAACCCGCCCCTCGACTCACTTTTTTTGGGCGGAGCCAAAACAATCACCACAAAATCCACCACGAAATCCACCACTCGTTGCATAACTTTTTCAAAAAAACCGTTATTTCTTACTTTTTGTCTTTATTTAAAAAACACTACTGAGCTCGGAAAATGTTCAGCTTTTAACATTGTTCGTTGTTTCATAGTTCTTCAAAGCAAAATCCCAAACATAGAATCTACCGTACCGTTCGTTCTGTCTTCGCCAATTAATTGATCTATAACTGTTGCGCAGTTTTATTGGCAAAAGTAGCATTACAACGGCTCGGGATTTGATGCTATGATGATATAATGCAACAGGAAATGTTAGAAAAAACATATGTTGAACGGACGAGCCGTAAATTTCTGCACTATCTATTATCAAACATTATTATCGAGTGTAAAGAGCAACGAAGCACCAGCCCAGCAGGGAAACCGTGGAAACCCACGTGCTCTCCCACCGACACGCACCATCACCCTGTTGTATTTTCATCTGTTGCGCTGCCCGAGCCGTTTGTTTACAGTTTTCCCCAACGGCAGTGCGCACGCTCGGCCATCGGTCGGATATTTTCGGAAAACTCGCCACTCTCGCGGGAAAGCCGATAGATGAAAATCGCTCGCTCTGGCGCAAACTGTCTCTGCTGTTCGACTCGAGCGGACGGAAAATCTACGTTCTGTGTTCAGCCTCTGCCTCTTTGCTTCGAAAGGGGGCAGAGAGGGTGCTGCTGGAGTGGTGAAGGTGCAAAAAAGGTCCAAGAAAAACCTGCAAAAGCAGCCACGGGACTGCTGGGTGTTGTGTGAAAAAGCTGCTGCTAGTGCCGTTTGCTGGAGATGTGTCCTTGTGTCGTGTGAGGACCGTGCACGCCTTTTTCGTTCTCATTATTGCGGTGTAGTGGTTCTAGTGAGTGATAGTGATTACCGCACCACCAACATCATACCCCACTCCTGCTCCGCATCCCATTCACGAGCGAGCGAGCCGTGGTGGAAGGCCATATTGGTTTTTTCACGAGTATTGATTGAGTGGCGAGGCATCTTTTGCGTGTAATCCCAGACGGCCTCTGCAGCAGCAGCAGCAGCAGCAGCAGCAGAGAGAGAGATGCGGACCAGTGAGGTGCGGGCCAGTGAATAAGAAAACGCGTTGCTGCTTAATTTCCGCCGCTGCTGGCACACTGTTTTAGCTCGTTTGTGCTCGTTGTATTGGTGGCGTTACACGGTTGTGGTGGTCGAAAATAAATAGAATCGAACACGGATTCGATTCCATCTTCGCCGCAAATCCCCCGTACCGTACCGTGCCGTGCCGTGTCGAGTTATTTCGTGATTCATGAAATCATCATCCAGCGCGTAAAGAGAGAAACTGGGCGCCTCCATCGTTTTGCTTGCGCGCACCACACGGTCGGTCCAAGGCAGCCATGAAAAGTGCTACGAAGGATTCCTCGCACGCGCAAAACCATGAACCATCCCCACAGCAGCAAAGACGGCAACAGCAGCGACGACAGCCGCAACAACATCAGCAGCAGCAGCAGCAGTTGACCGATAAGCACCACTACGGTGAAGTTATAGAGTCGTTAAATCTGAAAAATGAGAAAACTCCACAACCGGAGCAACCACCGGGAAGGGCACCACCTGGACGTGCTAGTGCTGCTGCTGCCGCTGCTCGTAGTAGTAGCATTAGACGGTCGATGGGCGCGGCGCGAGCTGTTTCCTCGTCCAGCGAGACTACTGACACGTCCGGCAGCAGCTGCAGCGATGGTGACTCCACGTCCTCGTCCTACGATGACCCTCTACCGTACCCGGGTTTCACCGAGTATTCGCTCAAATATCTGGCCCAGGATACGAAGCCACGCATCTGGTGCCTGCAGCTCATCACTAACCCATATCCTTTTCCAACAAAAACAAAAAGCAATTTTCTTTCTTTTCATTTCCACCACTTGGTTTTCCATTTTCACACACACACGCACATGGAGAGGCCTGACCATGGTCCTGCCAATCGATTTCGATTTCAGTAATGTCCTTAACTCTCAATCACCGTCACCGGTCATTTCAATCTCATACATGGTTCGAGCGTATCTCTATGATTGTAATCCTGCTCAACTGCATCACGCTGGGCATGTATCAACCGTGTGTCGATGATGCCTGCGTTACGAATCGCTGTAAAATCCTGCAGGTAACAGGCACCGTGCTTCTGTCCTCCATCCATCCATCCATCCATCCATCATGCTTATAACACATCCGGTACACATTGACGTCCCGACGTGACTGTGATTACAGATCTTTGATGACATCATCTTCGCGTTTTTCTCGCTGGAAATGACGATCAAAATCGTTGCCATGGGCGGTTGGGGCAAGGGCACCTATTTGGCCGACTCGTGGAATCGGCTCGACTTCTTCATCGTCCTTGCCGGTGCGCTCGAGTACTGTCTGCAGGTGGAAAACCTGAACCTCACCGCGATCCGGACGATCCGTGTGCTAAGGCCACTGCGTGCCATCAATCGCATCCCGAGTAAGTGGCGTCAGTGACACTCTATCTGAGAGGCCCTCCTGAATCGTTGCGATCAGGAAACTCGGCGGAAGTAATAAACACTTTCATTCTCGATTCTCGCCTTCGCCGCCGTAGGTATGCGTATCCTAGTGATGTTGCTCCTGGACACGCTGCCCATGCTGGGTAACGTTCTGCTGCTCTGCTTTTTCGTGTTCTTCATCTTTGGCATTGTCGGCGTGCAGCTCTGGGAGGGTATCCTTCGGCAGCGCTGTGTCATCAAACTGCCGGATGCCGTTTCCCCGCCCTCCTACCTGTAAGTTGTCCTTAGTGGCCCGGGGTTGCGCCAGGGGCGCCACCTGCGCGATGAATGTGCTCTTTTCCTCTCTTCTCTCTCTCTCTCTCTCTCTCTCTCTCTCTGTCTTTTTCTCCTACCTTGACTTCCTTCTTTTTTACTAGCGAACTCTGTAGTTAGCATATTTTTCTAGAGTTTCTTGTTTACCAATCTCAAAGCCCCGAATCGAAATCTTGTCTTTGTCCACATCTCTGTACCTGATTATGTTGACGGAACCGAAAGCGAAATCTCACGAATTGTACAGATATTCAGAAAAAATTCTTTATCCACCGTTTATCTTCTTTTCCTTCTTTCTTGTACATTGTATCTTCTTACGACCCATTCACCTTCTTCTGTAAAGCTTGCCTCCAAGGAGTGCGCACCCGGTTTTGATCATTGTTACGCCGTTCATCTGTGATTACAGATTCCGTGTTCCGTGGCAGCGGATATGTAATTAGTTTATCGTTTTATCAGTAGACATCTGTACAGTAAGGGTTCGTTCGATTCTGTGATTATACGTAGCGTTGACTCCTTTGATGAGAATCTGATAGAGCGAGCAGTGGCCAAGCGACTACCCCCGAAATCTGTAGACCTAAGGACTCATTACCCTGTGCCCAACGTACTCATACCCGTTTTGTATATACTTTATACATTATTTTCTTTTTTAGCACGTCGTCTCCTCGTAACATTTACTACCGAATTCTTAACCAGAAAAAGATAAAAACTGAGTAGGCCCACGTTACGTTTACGTTTTGCTCAATAGGTTTAAGTATTTTTATGGATGCGCCAAGTTTGAGCCCAACCACCGCCACCACCAAACATCTCTGCCACCGCTCTTCCTTTTCTGGATGCTCTCTTTGCAGCTTCCTAAAATGCATCTTTGGCAGCAGGTTTTTGCGCTCGCTTGTGTGCATTATGTAGCCCATATTTAAGAACCTTACGGAAACAGGATATCTCTCTACTTCGATCGCGGCCCATAATTTGTTTTTTATGTCTTTAGCGCCATTAGCGCCAACAGCTAAGCGCTTAGCGCCTTAACGCAACAACCTGACCAAAACCGCCTTCTAGCTTTTGGATTGTCCTCCGTTTCCCTTTTCTCTACATTCACTGCTACATTTTAATAATGAATCGTCGCCTTGCCTTGCCTGCTGACCTATTACTTCGGTTGTCTACCACTCGAAAATACCTATTTTTAGTTGCCCTGTCTGTGCGTGTGTGTGTCTTGCGTCTTTGCGAAATTTCTATTTTGCGTTTGCGTGCTCCTAACCTAACCCGCACCGCACTATGTCTAAACTTCCAGAATCCCAAATAACCCAAGTTGTACAAAACAAAAAAAAAGAATGCTAAAACTCCTCCAGATCATAAATTAGCCGCGCTGCTAATCTGCTAAACTGCTGGCTCCGCCATCAACACGCCACCCCAATTCACAAGCAACGATGCAACGATAAACATTACAGCATAACAGACATTGCTACTGCTACTGCTACTACTACTACTAATACTACTACAAACTACTAATACTAAACAACAACAGCTGCAAGACACACACATCTCCAGGGAGAGAGAGAAAGCTCAAGTTTGTGTTTGCGTTACTTCGTCAGGACCTTCGCGCGGACCTTTCCTAATTCTAATTAACTAACCACAGGCCCGTTTTACGGTACCATTTTCTCATCCTTCCCTTTTCAACTCTCACCTCTCTTAACAAACAAACCCTCGCCTTGCCCTCAGTCAAACACACACATACACACACACACACACACACATTGCACTGCACCCGATTTTTAACCGAAGAGCTGTATGTAACCTTCTGTAACACACTTCATTCCAGGCCCCTTCCAGATGAGTACCGAGTTCGCGTACGCTTGAATTCGTAAGAATGTCCTTCAATTTTTGTTCAAACCAACCAACCAACAAATCAAAAACAACCTTCTGGAATGCAATACAAGTTGTCCATCATCGTCTTTCATTTGTTCTAGATATACTCTATCAATATTTATACCTATATCTATGTTATACATCACCATCACATCACTGTCTGTCACTATCCCATCCCATTGTGTGGGTTTTCCGTTGTTTCCTCTTCATTTCCGGTTGTGACCTTCTTGGTTTTGCTCATTTTATTCCCTGCGATACCAGCTCACTGCCCTTACTCGACCCAAAAGCGAGGAAAGTGGTAAAGCCATTGCCATAGTAGCCATTGCGTGCGTTTTCTGTTTGTTTGAATTCAAATATTCAGTTCCTTCTCTCATCCGTTTTCTCTACTCCTTCTAAACTTGCTACTAACAACTCTCTCTCTCTCTCTCTCTCTCTCTCTCTCTCTCTCTCTCTCTCTCTCTCTCTCTCTCTCTCTCTCTCTCTCTCTCCCCCACCTCCGCTCTTGCTCATGCAACTAGTTCACTATAGACACTCTATATCTGTCACAAACGAAACCCTTCTGGAAAATCTTCCCCCCACTCCTGAAACTGGAGTGAAAAAAGTCACAGAAGATTTTTTACTTTGAAATGAATCATTCCGCATTAATCCGGAATCCGGTAGAGACCGGGGTGCGTGAAGTATAAAGTAAGCCCACCGAAATACCGCACTAACGCACCGCACTACAACAACAGTCACTGCCCCCTCCCCCACAAACAATCGGTCCGATCGGCCCGCCAAAAACACTGCCAAAAACATGCAAACATTCTCCATAAAATTTACGATACAGTGTAATCAAACCGAGTACCCCGCCCCCCCCTCCCCCCAAACAGCGAAAAAACCTCGAAAACCCCGTGTAAATTTTGCGTGTGTATTTATGTGCTTTTTGCATCCGATTTAAAAATAGGTATTTTCGGCTAAATGTCTTGTCAAACGGCTCACCTGCACCACCAGCCACCCCATCTGCCTCCGCCCTCCCGCGCTGTTACCATTGCTTTACTGCTATTGCCATCGAGGTGCGTCTGGCCTGGAGCACCGTGTAAACGTGCTCCATCTTCCTTAATCACTCCAGCCTAATTTCAACTGAATCCAGACCGAACCTTAATATCGGAACCAGATGTCAAATGTAAACTAAGCTGGCGAACGAACGATTTCTTCCATTTGGCTGGTTCCGTACC
>NC_064874.1:1340000-1342500 GCF_943734745.1 Anopheles darlingi | reverse complement strand
TCTCGGAAACCAACTCGGGTAACATCAGCCGCCAAGAAGCGGTATCGATGATTCCGCCGCTTGTTCTGGATGTACAGCCGCACCACAAGGTACTGGATATGTGTGCCGCTCCGGGATCGAAGACGGCGCAGCTGATCGAGTCACTGCATGGTAGCGATGGAGCGAAGATCCCGTCCGGATTTGTGATCGCGAATGATGTGGACAACAATCGTTGCTACATGCTAGTGCATCAGGCAAAGCGACTCAGTTCACCTTGCTTCATGGTAACCAATGCCGACAGCTCAACGTTTCCAGTGCTGCAGATTTCGCAGCCGGACGGTACTATAGCACCGTTGAAGTATGATCGAATCTTGTGTGACGTTCCATGTTCTGGCGATGGCACGATGCGCAAAAATCCAGACATCTGGACCAAATGGAGTCTCAATCAAGCGAACAATCTGCACGGTCTGCAGCACCGCATCTTGAAACGGGGAGCGGAACTGTTGGCCGTCGGTGGAAAACTCGTCTACTCGACCTGCTCCCTCAATCCGATCGAAAACGAAGCGGTCCTGCATCGTTTGCTGAAGCAGAGCGAAGGTGCCTTAGAGCTGAGCGAGTGTGCCAATCTTTTGCCATCACTCAAGTACCGTAAAGGCATGACATATTGGGAGCCGGCGACGAAGGATTTGAAGTATTACAAAACGTTTGCCGATGTACCAGAGAATCAGCGCACGGTGGTACGGCCGGATATGTTTCCACCATCGGCGGAGGAGGCGATCGAAAAGTATCACCTTGATCGTGCCTTGCGGATTTTGCCGCACCATCAAAACACTGGTGGGTTCTTTATTGCACTGCTGGAAAAAAAGAAATCCCTGCCATGGGAAGCCGCAGCGGCCGAGGAAGCTGCTAGAGAGGAGGAGAAACGCAAGGAACAAACGGCCGCTAGCTCAGGTCCACCGTCGAAGAAGGCCCGTTACATGCGCGGTTTCAAGGAAGATCCGTTCGTATTCTTCGAACAGAACGAAGAAGTTTTCGATTCGATCAAACGGTTCTACCAACTTGACGAAGGTATGTAAACCAAGCTTCGGTGTCTTTGATAAAAAAACATTCTCTTCGAAAATATTAATGTATGTCCTTTTTTTTTGTCCATTGTGCAGCATTTGATGCAAAAAACTTTCTCACTCGTTGTCGTGTTGGGAAGAAGAAAAACATTTACTTCTGTTCGCCGGCGGTCCGCGATGTGGTGCAGTTGAACGAAAAGCGCATCAAATTCATCAATCTGGGCGTCAAGTCTTTCGTACGGTGTGACAACAGAAATATGCAATGTGAGTTTCGTCTCGCTTCGGAGGGACTGGCCAGTGTGAACGGGTTTATCGGTAAACAGCGCCGTGTGACGGTGGATCCCGAGGATCTGATCAAACTGCTGTCTTGCACGGACCCCACGAAACCCCCGGAGATCAGTTCATTAACGGAAGGAACACAGGAAAATCTGAAGAATTTTGGTAAGTAAGGGTGAAACGGCATGCAGATAGAAACATTCTTCATTTTCAAACTCTCTATTCCATTACAGACTCTGGTTGCTGCATACTAGAGTGTCAGTTAGGAGACCTACCGATGGCAACGGTCGGCTGGAAGGGTACGCTAAGCTTGCGTGCGTACGTAGACCAGCACGACACGGTGCACTTGCTGCGTCTGCTTGGAGGAGATCTTTCTAAATTTGGTAAGTCTAACATGGCCGGCTTGGACGCTTCGTTGGGGCTAATACGAAGTATTTTGCAGAAAAAAACAAATTCCAAGATAAACTGTTGGCCGAAGAAGCGGCAGACGATCCGGAGGAGAATGGCGCTACGGTAGAGCGGAAGGAAGAAGCCGATACGGAAGAAAAAATAAGGGTGGAAATATCATCTGCTGAGTAAAACGCAGAGTGGACTGGTAAACCGTTTTACGATTAATAAACAAAACATTTCACAATATTTTTGCCGCTTAACATTGGTAAAGTATCTGGTTGTACGATTTGTTACCCTAAGTCGGCATGTACGTAACGGAAAGAACCACGAACATCGAGGTAAGAAGTGAAACTGATCAATTCATCAACACGCGACGTGACTCGAAGATTTCTAATCACCGCGTGCCGCTGGACAACAGTAAGCAATGCAGCGATTGATAAGAAGCCGCTCGAATACGTTCCTTTCTTTTTCCCTCCGCTCTACACCACTCCGTGAACCGGGAGCTGCATGTGCGCCTCCATGTAGCGCTGATGGGAAGGGGTGTGTGCGCTCGAGCAATCATCTGCGAGGCATCCTGGCTTAGTACCCGACGGATCCCGACAACCGCAATACCGGCTGCTGTTACCGCAATACCAAATCAGTTCACGGAAAGCCTCGCAACCGTTCAGAAAGCCTTGATCTATTCTCTTCCCAATACGACACTATGATTACCCGCGGTCTGTTTGCATCTCGGCACACCATTGTGCCATTCCGGGTGGCCCAAAGCGTAGCGCGGTGTACAAGTGTGTCGATGA
>NC_064874.1:1322500-1327500 GCF_943734745.1 Anopheles darlingi | reverse complement strand
GTCATTGCAAGGCGCTCTCGAATGGAGTAAGTTTGATGATGGATGGTGAAAGGAGAAGGGAGCGCCGCGGAATGTCGTCGCACACGTTACTGATCCATTGGTTCGACACTCGACTCGTCGATGTCCATCACATTGTCCTCCGTCTTTGTGCCATCGTCCAGCTCAGCTACCGGTACCACATCCTCCTCCATCACATTATCAGTATTAGGAAGGGAGGCAGCGGTAGCGGCAGTCGATGATACGGCAAGCTCCATCTCGTCTTCACCCGCCGTCTGATCGGCCACTGGTGCCGGCGTAGTTACAAGCGAAACATCAGAAGGTGCGACGGACGCAGTTGCCTCCATCACAGTACCTACCACCTCCGTCGCTGTCGTCGGTTGTGCTAAAATTGGTACCGCAGCGGAAACAATAGTTTCCGTCGCCGTAGAAGCTTGCGTTTCTTCACTTTTCACAGCCAATTGCTGCTGTTGTTCTTCTGCCTCTTTGCCGGCAATGGCTGCTTCGACAGCAGTTTGGTCGGAGTTGCTAGCGCTGCTACTGCTGGTAGGATCAATGGTTGTTGCTAGTATGTCCGACAATGGCTGTTCCTGTTGCTGCTGCTGCTCCGTGTGCTGCGGTTGCGTCTCTTGGGGCGTTTCAGATTCTTTCACTTCGCCTGCATTGACCGATGGCTGAGGTTTGGCGATCGCAATAGGAAACCTTTCGTCGTTCGACGAGGAGGACGATGAGGAGGGCGATGATGATGACTCCGAAGATGGTGCATCAGCGCCACTGCCACCGGACGAGTCCGTTGTATCCGAGTTGGCTGTATTGCTGCTCACCGTAACGTCCACTACTTCTGTAGCCTGTTCACCTAGTTCGTATTTTCCAATCTTGGCACACGGTTCTCCATCTTCACTCTGCTGTGCGTGTTGTGCGTCACTGTGCGGTTCGTCGCGCTCCGTATCTACCTTGCTAGTCGGTGAAGGATCTTCTGTCAATTGTTGCAGTGGTTGCTCAGGGCTGTCCTGTGCTTCCTCCTTTGCGTGGCCTACTACTTGCTCAGCAACTGGCTCCTCTGATGGTGTTTTTGTAGCTTCGCTTTGTTCAGTCACTTCGGTCGTGGTTGCATCTTCCTCTTGTGTTGCTATGGTTTCCTGCGTCATCGTTGCGGACTTGGCACTAACCTCTTCCTCCGTCTTTGCACCAGTCAGTGCCTCCTCCGGTAGTGCTTCATCCGACTTCACTGGTTCTTCCTCAGTTGCTCCGGTATCGGGCTGTTCTGCTTCACTGTCATTGTCAACGGAGGAGCTGTCGTTAGCGGATTCCAACAACGGAGTGGCGATATCTCCATCGGTGGCATTTTCATTTGTATCGACAACGGCAGCGATACCAATAATCGGAGCATTCTCCGATATACCGGTACCGACTGCAGCCGTTTCACTGCGGATGAACTGATTGTTCTCGGTCATGAACGATCCGGTTCCGTTTAGCTCGTGGTCCCCACGGTCAGATGCAGGATGATGGCTTGCCTCAGCCAATGCGTTGTGCAGACCCCCCACAGCATCACTCGAGTCTGGCAGCAGTGCGTCCGCCTCCAGATGGAAATGCTCATTGTCCATCTCGATATCCACGTTCACCTCTAGATCGCCATTCACAATCGAATCCAGCGAATCTCCGTTCTCGCTGTCGCTTCTTCCTCGTCCCGGTTCTTGCGTACTGACCACTGTTGGAAAGAGAAGAGGACAGAGGAAACTAATGAAGTTGGAAAAGGTTTTGATAGATGCTTTCGCTTTTTTGCAGGTATCGCCCACGGAACTGGAAAATATCGTGCTCGAGCTGCCCGAGGTAGCCGATGTGGCGGTAGCCGGCGTGCCAGATGAGGCCGCGGGCGAACTGCCCCGAGCGTTCGTCGTGCTGAAACCCGGCACCACACTGCAGGAGAGCGAGATCCAAGAGCACGTCAAAGAGCGTGTCGTCAAGTACAAGCAGCTCGCTGGTGGTGTACTGTTTGTGAAAGAAATACCCCGTAATGCGGCCGGTAAAGTCATCCGTCAGCAGCTGCACATGCTGTCCGCACAGTTCGATGACTAGCCGTAGTCCTTCTGACCGCGTTGTGCGCGATGATATTTAGCCTTTAAATAAACGGAACCGTTGTTCTTACCCAGAATATTTTTCTCGACCGCGCGCATAAACTTGTCGATCCGTGTGTACTGTTTGCGCGGTTCCGTCAACAGCTCGCAAATACGCTGCACCGTGAAGGGGGCCGAGTTGAAGGAATCCAAGCGCTCCAGAAGCGCCCGCTTCATGCGTTCGTAGTTGAACGGGTCGACGTTGGGACATGGTGGAAGATCTGCGAAAGAACCGAAAAGATCCATTATGACCGGTGTGTGCTGCAGCTAGAACACCGGCGGGGCTGCCCCCGGCCGCTAGTCCTTACCTGCGATACTCGGCGTGTTGTCATGGAAATCCGTAATGACGTTGACCAATTTTTCTCGGAACAGCGGCTTCACTAGCACCCAGCGGTAGACCGTGTCGCCTGTGCGGGCCACAAAGTTCAGATAGTCCTCGAGCTCCCGGGGGATGTCTTTTTGCTTCGATTTCGTGAAGCGTTCCAGCAGGAGCAATATTTCTTCCTGATTTTCCATTCTCATCGGAAATCTACGGGAAAATCACGATTTTTACGGAATCGGCGCGGCGTCTTGATGCTGTCAGCAGGAAACTGTCGCCGTCTCGCTCTCTCGTTTGCCCTTTGGTTTCGTCCTGTCTCCCTCTTCTGTCGCGTGAGAAGTCCTGAGAAGATCAGCAAAAGTCGTGAGCTGATGGCGATGCTATGGCAACACTGGCGAGTGCCTTCAAGCCGCAAATTTCGTGGAAAACTGTAAAAAAGTCCGTGTTGTTTAAGAAAAGATTATAAAACGATTTATATCAGGACGACCGAGTGCGAATATAATCCCCATAAGAGCCGGTGGAACTCTCGGAAACCGGTAAAATCCGAAAAGCATCCTCCCGAAACGTCAGTGGTGACCACTTTTGTTAGATAACTCGAGCCAAAATGAATGTGTTCGCTAGAACTATTTCCCAAAATCTTCTCCGATACCACCGGACCGGGCTAGTACAGGCGGCAGTAGGCCGCAGCTTCAGCGCCAGTGCCCTCGATAGCAAGGAAATAGAGAAGCTGGTCAACAACAACAAGGTAGTCGTGTTTATGAAAGGAAACCCGGAGGCACCGCGATGCGGATTCAGCAATGCCGTCGTCCAGATTCTTCGCATGCATTCTGTAAATTACGACAGTCACGATGTCCTGCTCAGTGACGAACTTCGGCAAGGTAAAACCTCCCAAAAACCCTCCGAAACCGCCGGTTTACTTATGCTATTTTGTCGCTTTCGCAGGCATTAAGGATTTCTCCAACTGGCCCACAATACCACAAGTGTTTATCAACGGAGAGTTCGTGGGCGGTTGCGACATCCTGCTGCAGATGCACCAAAACGGAGAGCTGATCGAAGAGCTCAAGAAGATCGGCATTGAGAGCGCACTGGTGAAAGAGGGCGAGAAGTAGAACCCTTTAGCACACGATGGAGCACCTCACATGTTCCTGGGATACCGGACTACCTGTAAGATTAGAATTGGTTAAATAAAAAAATCAACTTGCTGGTCATCACATGTGGGCTACGTGCAACGACGCGGAACCACGCCGCATGCCGTCGATTGCAATCGGTGGTGCAATAGCTACAATGTGTTCTTGCAAATACCCTCCAGCTCAGCGTCGAAAGTAGCATTTAAAATTAAATTTGTTTAACCAAAACCCTCGGACTGCAACAAATAAATAGAGTGTTTTAGATTTAAAAAGCGAAAAGTATCGAATGCCGGTCGTACATCAGATAATGAGAAGGAGATAACGCAGCATCTTGGGGCATTTTGGGGCTTCAGGTGTGCGTAGATTTGCGCCGCGCGTGAACGAGTGTTGGTGTTGCAAGATTGTGTCGTCGTCATCGCTATAGCAACAAATTCAAGTTCACGTCGTCGTCGTCCCCCGTGCTGTCTCCCTATCGCGATCCCCAGTGGTCGCTGTTGCTTCTATTTATTTCTGAACCGGCTTAGCCTCCGGAAACAGTCCGTGGCAGGCGCCATTCGTTCCGTTACCGCCTTCGAATCGTGTCGTGGTCGTCGTCGCGCTGCCTTTGATAACCGCGCTCCACCAACGGGAATCCTGTAGAGACAGAGAGGTGTGTCCGATTAAGTAAAATGGCTCTGCTACGACTTGTTGCCAACGAGGTAAGTTCGCAATTCGTTTCTCGGTTCGCTTTCATTTCGTGGAGTTTTTTCCATCCTGGAGAGGGCCCGACTGTAGACACCGCGTTGTGTCGTGATCTCTTTAATTAATATCGGTTGCGTAACGCGCGTAGTGGTGAGACTTCAAACATTCTATTAATATTGGCTGGGTTCAAGGTCAGTCGGGCCCCCGGCTAACTTTTGCAACCACGTGTTATATTGCGTATCAAAGTAGTCCGTCGATAATTTGTCGCTTGCCTCGCAGTTGGGGCTCTTCCGTGTACCCGCCTACTAGATACCGTGGGTGAGTTTTATCTTTTTACGCTTGGCAACGACAACGTCACATGTTGGCTCGAATTTTGGGCAATCTTATCGGAATGCGTATGTTTTGCTCCAAGGCGGCAGGCGAGGATTATTGGCCCCCATGGCCCGTGGTACCACATCATCAACTTGATCGTGCGTCTCTTTCACTCCGCACGACAAACAGCGATCGTGGTGTGCCGCGTTGTTCTAATCAAGATCAATTTACAGCCCCTTGTCACGCCATCCGCGGTCATTCTAATTCTCGCAAAGGGCCCTATTGACCGGACTCCTTCCGTTTTCGACCGCCCTGCCCCTGCCCTACCCATCACTCTAGTTGAAAAGCATGCATGCATGCACTCCTCGGGGTCATTTTCCGGCCTCCGTGACACCGGTGACCCGGGCCAGGCCAGTATAAATAATTCAGATTTTTACTCCTTTCCCCCTA
>NC_064874.1:1302500-1320000 GCF_943734745.1 Anopheles darlingi | reverse complement strand
TGCGTGTGTGGAAATTTCGCGTTGCTGGCCCCCCAGATGGGGCTGATACACGGCTCGTTATTTTTAATCCCGGCATCCTTCATGCCGATGCTGCACTTTTCCTCCGAACGTGGCCACCCAGCCTCGGTGGACATTTGACAACTCCAACTCTCGTCTCCATCGTTACGGGGCCCTCGGTGAGCGGGCGATTCCGCCGTGAAGGCCGCAGATCCTCAGCGCAATCGTGTAATCGTTTATCAGCGCGATCCCGTGGGTTTGCGGTGAAGTGGTGCTTGTGGTGGAACCAGCGGAAAAGCAGTATCTAGAGCCTCCAATGTTCGCGGTGTTGCTGCTCGGTTCTTCGTGTTTCATTTGTGTACGGCTGCGGAGAGTGTCTTGTTTTGATTTCTTTTTCCGTGTCATCTCGCGACCGCTCGTCTCCATTCCAAAGGTCACCCTAAGTTGATGTAGTGCCCCGCCGCGCCGTGCACGATCAGCTGCTTTCACGAAGCCGCTGCACGTGCCAACCGTATTTGAAAACGGTGCATGCTGTTTGTCGAGAGAAAGTTGCTGCTCATCACCGGCATCTTACATAACGGTCTCTACCGAAAACAGCACTGGATTGCATGTAAGTACCGTCCGGGAGTTCGGAATCAGTGGTTGATGAAGCATAAAAATCGATCAGACAGGGCAACAGCAGCGCTGCACTCCGCTGTGACCACAAGTGTGACACGTGACGTCATTGTCGCGCAGCGTGCCGATTGGGCAATGGCGCCCCCCTCCCCCCGGGGTTGAACCATGCGGTTGCTTTAGTCAATGGCGTGGTGGCGCCATTCTCTCGTCGCCCTCTACAACAACAACCCTTGCTGCTGTTGTTACTAGGATCTACTCTCGCGAGACGCACGCTACCACCCATCCACTTTGTAGTAAATCGAAGTCGGCTGTCAATTCACCATCTCTCCCGTTCCCGCGGACACGATGGTAGGCATGCGTGATTTCAAGGTCTGGTTCGCTCGCACACGTACCATACGACCTTTTCGATAAGGGAGTCGCAAGGGCAACACTAGAGGGGGTAAATAGATTTGTTAGTAATCTGCATTTCCCCATCGTTAGTTTACTTCTTAAATGTTGTTTACATTAAGCACATGGGTCGTTAACAAGAACGATATTTCGTGAAATCCTGGCTATTCCGGTCCCTGGTATGAAACGAAACGAATACTTGCTTGCTAAAATGTTACAATATTTTAAACGGCACCCAGGTGAAGCTCCCTTCGAGGTAGATTTCTTGAGCCCCGAACCTGAGGTTGTCCCCTGGGCATAGAGGATGATGCAGGATTGCTAAAACAGTGTGTTGACAGTAATTTATACCATCCTGCCACCACCGGACACCCCGACTTGCTATAGAACCGGTGCCAAAAGACACCAGAGACCGACATATGTCTACGCAAAATAGCAACAATGTAACGCATCATGCTGGTGCCGTGCTACGATCGAGGCGATGAAAATCGCGGTTCATCCAAAAGGAAAAGAAAACACACAACGTAGCGCTCCCACACGTCTCACGAAAAGCACCTCAGCCCGGCTCGCCGGTATATTTACCGGAGTTGCGAAAATCGTAAGCGTTATTAGTTGCTGGCGCCGGTAGAAAGATGAGGGTCGAAACAAGGTAGACACAAAGAGATGGCAGACGAAACGCATTCTACCGCAAAATGCACCCGGCACGCTTCAGCACGGGAGAAACGCAGGACGAGCATTCCAATGGAATGTGTAACGAGTCAAGAAGTGACAGTTTTGGGACGGCTGGTTAAGATCCAATTAGCCGACGTACTTGAATTGTGCTCTAATAACACGCTCGACACGACGCTACGACCTAAGCATCCATTGGCAGATTGTGGTGGGAAAATGGTTTCTTCGATTTAATTTATTCTAGACGCTAAGAAGAACGCATTGGAGCTGATTAGCATCTCTTATCACCATCTCGAAAGGAGCCGCTTGCTGGTTTTTGTATGGTTTTGAAAATAGACTCATGGCCCATTCATGGTGGAATGAAACGAGTAAACAGACAACAATCTATTATAATAGCTAAAGTGTGCTTGCATTACGTTACATTAATTTGCTGACACACTGTACAGCCCATCATGAACCATTCATCTGTCGCATGGCGCCTTATCCTGTGTATCTGAAGAGCTCTTGGAACACCGTATCACAATCCCGCATCCTGTGGTGGTTTCATGAATCGAGATAGGAAAGTGTAGGCATCTGCTGCAATTATTACAATCCGCCGCAATCACATCGCGCGAGCACGAAGCCAAGGATGATAGGGATGATTCGAGGTAAAGATGTGACCACATACTGCACAGATATGTAGATAGGGCTGTTATCAGAACGCTAGCGCCTCAGACTTTTAATTGTTTTACTATATGCGGCTCCGGTGGTGCCTTGAATTGTGTCAGCTGTCCAGCAGTTATTGAAGGCTGTGAAGGAGATAGGGACGCAACAATGTTGCTTGTCGCGGAGCTTGAGCATCATTCGTTTGTCGAATGGATGATCATGTTGTAGATCACGCACTACTGCACACAAGGTTGCATCTGGCGGCGCGGGTGTCCTCCAATCAAATATTACAAATTATTGAGAACTTACCAATTGGACACGCTGTGTCAGATCGTGACCCATATCCCAAATATGTTCCATGTCGAATTGGAACAATGAAGCAAACTGTTCATAAGAATAGGATGGCACAAGACTATCTACTGCGTGGCCATTGGGTATTCACCCAACTCCTTACCCAGGAAACCCTTCAAGAGCAATCACAATAGAAGCAATCGGTCAAACAGCCAGTTTGTTGCACTTGTCGTTGGGAAGAGTTGCATTTGCCATCACTCCGGAAGCACGTGTTAATCGTTGCTGAGTGCAAAAGTCGCCCTCCTGTAAGGCACCCATCGTTAACCACCGTTTCAACGCTGTATAAGCACCTTGCGATGCTATAAACGCTCGTAAAGCATCCTCGGTATTGAAGATAAACCAGGGAAAGGTTGCGCAGCCGTATGCCGGCAATGATAATAGGAACACTGCTGCCCACACGCTTTCACGTGATACGTAAAAGGCTAGATGCATCGATGCAAGACAAATATTCATGTGAATTGGGGGTTTAAGTATCACTTTCTCCCACTAATTAAAATCGCATATTTACTTTTATATCATCGCTATGTTTCTCCACTCCATCCACTTCATGGATGATGATTGCTATAGTATCATTAGAAGGTAGCATTTCTTAAAGAAGAGCGAACATTTGTAAGACTTCCTGCACTTTGAATGATGTTAGCTGGTGGTCTCATTTGGGCTAGAGTAGCTTAAAAAGCGTACTTGCTTCAAGAGGGTTTTAAATTGATTGGATTTTAAGTGCTTTAAACACACCGTTAGTCGCCAGGGTAAAATACAAACACTTGCAAGCGTAAGCACGAGTGCCGTTAGGCCTTTTTGGTCGCTGGATAGTTTAATTTATATTTAATGAACCTGAAAAACGGCTACCTCTAACAGTCACAGTCACACCAATAACGAGCATGTATATTTTGTAAACATATGTAATGCGAATACAACACATGATATTTCCTGGTGGAATGGAATGGAAGGAAGGCAATTTTCAAACTATTGATAGCAAAAGCGAAACGAATAGGCAGTAATACCGATATTAACGCATTTACAATTTGTGGATTTAATAACTCCATCTTTTTTCAGCCGATTTTGATAAATGAGCAAGATTTATTTAGGGTAGATAATGCCAATTATTGGCAATTCACTCAGAGCACAATATCGATCAAATGACCACCTCCATTAGACACACAAAAAGCGGCGGAGTTATTCAACGTTTAAGTAGGTCCTGTCTAGATGGCGCACCCTGCAGTCAACCTTATTAAAGTTAACCACTATTCGCCTGCCACAAAACTAAAAAAGTATTTACATATACCCATTAACACGTGTCATGTTCAAATGGGTTTATCAAAGAAGACGTAGTATCGAAGCAAATAGAATAGAATAGCCTATTAATTCATTGCATAAACTGATCTTCTACGTTCTCTTCCTTCTGTTTCAGAATATTATTTATGTTCTTCTCGCAACAAACGTAACGATATCAATTTGTGACCATGGCTTCATCATTCGGCGTTTGGGATTATGTCGTCTTTATTGCCATGCTGATCGTATCGGCCGGAATTGGTGTGTACTACCGGTTTTCCGGCGGTAAGCAAAAAACAACGACGGTAAGTTTCGTCGCCTCGAGCGATCGTTTGGGTCATTGATCTATGAACATTGAACAGCCGGTAACCTAGACCTAGAGAAGCACTATAAACCAGTTCCTTGTGATTGGAGGCTTATCCACCAAAAACCGTTACGACTATCCTTACCTAACCCCAATCGGAATTTGATTCCTATCGAGCCCCCCAAAAGGGTGAACAGCTTAGTAAGCCAGCAATGGCCAAAGTTTTAGGGGTTCCTAGTATAACTTGTAGAGTGTACACATGGCTCAGTCAGCAAAAACCAAAAGAAGCCACTCCAGAAAATACAATTTCACGTAGCGAAATCGGAAGAACCTGTGTCTAGGCCATACCCACAAGGTGCGCGCGTGCTCGCGCTGGTCATACGATCTTGGATCGGACTTTGGACCTCGGGTTGCTTAAGGGGAAAGACAAGCGCCACGGGAAGAAACCCGGTCACGCATTAATCGTCGACGTTTTCCTCTTCCCCGTTTCCTTTGATTCTCGTACACCCTTAGGAGTACCTATTGGCCGATCGCAACATGTCTATCTGGCCGGTATCGTTCAGCTTGATGGCCAGCTTTATGTCGGCCGTGACGCTACTCGGTGTGTCGAACGAAAACTACCAATTCGGTACCCAGTTCGTCTCCATTAACCTCTCGTACGGGCTCGCAACCCCGATTGCGGCCTACCTATTCCTGCCAGTATTCTTCCGGCTGCAAGCATGCAGTGCCTACGAGGTAAGTAGAGGCTAGCCACACTTCAAAGCTCTTTTCGTGACTTCATTTTAATGCTAATTATGGTGGTATAGTATCTAGAGATGCGATTCGGCAAAAAAACACGGTTGGCCGCATCGCTAGCCTATACGCTGCAGATGATACTGTACATGGGTATAGCGGTGTACGCACCGGCCCTTGCTCTCCAGGCAGTGACTGGGCTCGACCAGGCCTACTCGATACTGGCGATCGGTGGTATCTGTACCTTTTACTCGACCATCGGTGGCATGAAGGCAGTTCTGTTTACCGACGTCTTCCAGTCGGTGCTTATGTTTGCCGCCATTTACGCCGTCATTATCTGTGCCGCCGTTAAGGCCGGTGGTCTCGGACCGATCTGGGATGCGGCCTCCGAAGGTGGACGGTTGGAGATCTGGAAGTAAGTGATTCTCGGTGGGTCGAATAGCACATACATTACATGCTCATTATTCTCTCTCTTTCTCTCTCGGTCTGTTTCTCTGTATAGCTTTTCACCTGATCCAACTACTCGGCATACCTGGTGGAGCCTGACGATTGGTGGCATGTTTACCTACCTTTCACTGTACGCCGTTAACCAGACGCAGGTGCAGCGGTTAAAAACGGTGAAAGATCTCAAATCGGCCCAGAAAGCTCTGTGGCTAAACTGGCCCATCCTTTCGCTGCTTAGCCTCAGCACGTCCTTCAGTGGCCTAGCGATCTACTACTTCTATCGTACCTGTGATCCCCTGAGCCAGGGACGCATTAAGGTGCGCGATCAAACGATGCCTCTGTTCGTGGTCGACGCGATGGGCGATCTACCGGGGCTACCGGGTCTCTTCGTATCCGGCATCTTCTCCGCCAGTCTTTCCACGGTTTCGGCAGCCCTCAATTCGCTGGCCGCTGTCACACTCGAGGACTATCTGAAGCCGCTGTATATGAAGATTAAAAAGGAACCCTTACCAGATCTGCAGTCCAGCTTCCCCAGCAAAGTGATGGCTTTTATATACGGGTTGATCTGTATAGCGGTGGCCTTTCTGGCGCAGAACATGGGTGGAGTACTGCAGGCATCGCTTACGATTTTCGGCGTCGTCGGTGGTCCACTGTTTGCGCTCTTCAGCATGGGCATGTTTACGACTCGTGCCAATCAGAGGGTAAGCTTTCATTCCTCCATCACTCTCTGTCGTTATCTCAATGAATATCTTTCGATCGATCTCTTCAGGGTGTAATCACCGGATTGCTGGTCGGTTTGAGTTTCTCGCTGTGGATTGGTTTCGGGCAGCCACGGCCGCCACTAAAGACGCTCGATTTCTCCACCGAGGATTGTTCGGATTTTGGCGGGTTCAATGAAACCGCGCGCGTCCTTCTACCGATCGCGATGGCACAGCGAGCGGCGGCGGCGAACGATGAACCAAGTGATGACTCCGGATACTTCTATCTGTATCGCTTATCGTACATGTGGTTCAGTGTGCTTGGCTACATTGTAACGTTCATCGTTGGATATGGCACGAGCTTGGTGCTACGGTGGCGCGGTGCCCAGGGTACCGAGCGGATCTATCTCGATGAGAACCAGATCGCCTACAACACCGAGCTCTTCTCGCCACCGATTGCTCGCCGCATGAAGCAACGTTTGGCCGCCTTCATCGAAAATGGTGGCGATGTGCGTTTAACATCTTTACATTGCTCCAAGTGACATCCTTCATCCTTCTTTATCTCTCTTTCTTTTATCATTTCATCACCGTGCCTCTTCCTCTATTTATTACTCTGCTATGAGAGCAGGTCGACGCTTCACGAGAAAACGGCACCGTTGGCGTAACGATTTCTTCAGCAACGCAAAAACAGAACACGAACGCACTGTAACCCTTCTAGGCTGCAACCATCTATTAGCCTGATTGCCATTCCTTATCCCACCTACAAACTATCATTTACATCAACACTACTCCAGGGATAACGGCTGTGTATCTCAAAGAGAACTATAGAAGGCGTCTATGGTATGGTGCATATGCCAGCATTCAACCAGTCAGCCAGCCAGCCGGCAGAACGCACGCAGTAACCATCGTCGTCTTCTTTCAATGAAGCGCAAAGTGAGTGTAGGAACGGAGAAAGTGTGAAATCAAAGTCTTCCAGTAGAAAGTGCAAAATTTGGAAACCAAATAATGTAGGAAATCTGTGTCGTTAGGAGTGGAGCACACATGGCCCACGGTGTGCCCATGGGCTGCCGTACACAGAATGCGTACTTCAGCAACGAGTTCTCCGTGTCCTTGTTCGCAGCCTGCTTGTGTATCGTCGCGATAGGTAAATGATGTGTTTCTTAAAGCATGCATGCCAGTGCTAGTAGTGCAGCGTGCGGTTGATATGCGGTGGTAACACTGCGGCTGCTGAGCAGCAAGCGGTGTTGCTTCCTTCTAGAGTCTATACGAGCACTACACATCAGGGCAGCAGATTATCTTTAGCCTAATTTAGCGGTTAAATAAATTGGAACCGAATGTGAGAAATCGCCTGAGTTCATTTCAAATACTATCACCATTACGTAGAACAATGCGGGCTTATACAATCCGCACTGCGCGTAGTCGTTGAATGCCTACACTGATTAATCGAACTTAAATCTCCCGCGGAAAGCATCAAGAGATTCAAGATGCAGGTTTTCCTCTTTGAAAGTAATCTTTATTAGCAACAAACACCACGTGGCTTGACGTGTCTTTAGTGGATACGCGAGTTGAGTGGATTTAAGATTCTACCCACCATCAGCGCCAAATCGAGCTCGTTATCCAAGATGCAGAACAGAAATGGGTAGTTGACCGCCAGCTCGACCGGATTCTTGTAAAGTGAGGTAAAACCTGGCGGCAAAAAGAGAGAGCAAACATGCGATAGCAATTAGCAGCGGGAAACAATGAGCCCTCCAATGACAGTGTCCGGAAGCCCTCGGTTGACAAAAGCTGCCCAAAGACGTGTGCCCAAGGGGGCCTGGTCATCGGTCATGCGGAAAAAAGCATAATCCTTGGGCTCGGCCACTCCCGCCATGCATAGTGGTGCACGATTGCATAATTACGTTTCAGTTGCTGCAGTGAGTGCGTCCGGATGTTAATGTTGATCGATTGTTCGATGTGCTTCGCGTAAATTGATGAATCGTCCGTCATGAGTGAGAAATCGGCCCGTGCTGGCTCAAAAATGTCGTTGATTCCGAGCTGTGGAATGTAGAAAAGATGGTTTTCAATCAAACGTGGCTCCTCTGCTGAAGACATGACTATATTACATTCTGTAGATCGCTCGTCAGGACGATGCTGCCCTTAAGGCTGAACTTCGGTACGATCGTTTTGACCCAGGTTGCGCTCATCTGGCTTGTTATGTCACGCAGGTTCGGTACATTGTCACCAATCTGCAGCAGCTTGAGCACATTACCGAGCCCGAACTCATAGTCCGGGAGGATGAGCAGCAACCGGTAGTCTTCCGAGTCCAATTCCAGCTCGATAACGGTCGAATGCAGCCGTTCGATGTATGCGTACTTCAGGATTGTGTTGTAGACCTTGTACGGCACTCGGACAATCTCTGTCTCGGTGAGATAGAAGTTGTGTTCGATTGTGTCCTCCAGCAATCGATACGCATCGGGTGCGGGTTGTTGAAAGAACGGATTGGTTCTCGGTGTGGGACCCCCAACGATCGAGATCAGTGGGCTTGTGGTCGTCGTCGGCGTAGCCGCAACAACGTCTTGCAGGAGAAAGCTTTGCAGAAACCGTTGATGGCTGGCGATATCGATCTCTTCCGGTTGTCGCTTGGTACGCAGCGAACGTCTTCGGTGGGGCGAATCCGGTGAATGGCGCCGATGGCCCCGTTTTCGAAGATTCCGACGACGCTTTTCACCTCCACCGTCAGCCTCGGGAGCATCAGCGGGCGGTTCTGCCGTTCCATCGTCACTCTCGACTGTCGTCGGTTGTTCGGTATTGGGTTCAGTTGCTGCTTCCGTTTCCGATATCATGCCATCCGTGGTTTCATCTGGTTCTTGATTGACCGTGCTAGCATCGCCGGAACCTTCAAGAGCTTCGGTTGTGCTCGCCACCGTGGAAGCGTCCGTCGAGATGGAGGGCGTTGTGGGTTCTTCGGACATGCTAGTGAATGTTGTCGTTGTTTCGACGGGAACTGGTGTAGTGCTTTCCAGGTCGACGGTGGAATCGCTCACATCCGATTCCATTTCGGTTGTTTCGTCAGTCGTGGGAGGTAACAACGTCGTCGTCGTCGTCGTGGATGGCATTCGCATCTCAGGAATGTTATCCAGATCGTAACCATAGAACTTGAGAACCGACTCATACTCCGGCCTTAAGCGAGAGATATGGCAATAGAAAACCACAAGACCTTCAGCGACCATTGTCCAACGTGAAGCGATGTTATAAACTGTTTAGTGGGGACCAATAACTCACCTGATTGTGATGTTCTCACTGCTCAAGCTAAGACCATTCAAGAGGTTCTCTTTCTGGTAGAAGTAGCTGCGCAACCGGCGATGAATATCCCGATAACCAACACGCAGCACGTCCTTGTCGTACGGAACTACTAGCTGATCATATAGCTCGGCGGCACTTCGACCACCGGAACCCTCATACAGTGCCACAAGTATGCTGGCAAGGGCACAAGGGGACAGTGCTATATTGTTCTTATTACCCTTCGAGTGCTGATGGAGCACACGAAAACCCAGATGATTGGTCCGATCGATCATCGCATCCAATGGCGTCACCTTTTGGCGCACTTCTTGTTTCACGAGTTGGGGCCCTGCGGCCGTTGCCGTAGCTGGTGATGAGGGTGGATTTGTGGCGGGAAAAGTCTCTTCCTCGGTTCCGAAACTTAAACTGTAAAACTGAGCCACACCAGGTTCGGGCGGCAGAAACATCAGCAACGCCATTAGCGTCAATGCTAATGGGGTCCACATTTTGCCTTACGATACACAACAGATACAGACAGGAACTTGGCGTCTTCAACGTGTTCAACACCAAGTTCAACGAACCGATCGAGTCCGAACGTCCCAGGTTAAGATATTACAGAACGAACCGAACTACACAGAACGAAGAATTAATGATGATCACTGTGAGTCTCGAACACTCGTGGATTCCACAAAAGGTTTTTTTTTTGGTATCCCTTGCGTGCTGCTGAAGAAGCACGCGGTACCAAGCTACCGCGGAACGCGTTCGTCACCGTCGACTAACCCGTTTGGCGCCCAGGTGATCATCTTTTATAAATCGTGGCTCTCCTCCAATCGGGAGGGAGAGCATAAAGGGGCGCGAAAGAACGCGAGCCCGCATGCGAAAAGAAACATCGTCCCCCCGTTTTGTTTAATCCGTTCGTTCGATTCACGCAACGAGTCACGCCATCCATCTCGTTTCGGTGAACTAGAGAGAAGCCGCCGGCAGATTCACGCTCGGTTCTTTTCCCCCCTTCATGCGGATCCGCGAGGTATTCGCGCGCGCACTTTGCGTGTAGCGGACAAAGAGGAATCCGGCAGCGACACAATAATGGTCCCCACGCGAGGTAGGTCCATGGTTACGGTAAGACTTGGGCGTGTGCCTATGCGCTCTGAAATTACGAGTAAAAATGACCTAGAATGGCCAGATTCTAAAGTGTGCTGCCGGCAAGACTGGCGGTTGAACTTGGGGCTGTGAGTTTTCGCTGAAAATTAGCTACCACGCTGTTTATCGATCTGAGCGGACAATATCTGACCTAGTTCTGTGGTTGCTATTCATCGGGTGTATATGTTCTTGCAGAGTCATTCCAATTTTCTTTGAAATCCGTCACAGTTCATGGTTGGTTCCGGTACTGAAAGAAAGTTGATTCCGTGAGTCGTGATGTGCTGGTGTTTAAGAACTACAGCGACCCTATTTGGTTTGCCAAGGCCACTAAATCTCTCTAGATTTCTGCAATCTAGAACGTTCAAATAGAACTTTGTAAAGAGATCGTAACACGGAGGATGTTTGACGATAACCCAGTGCTCAGAAACGAGGGCGTAATTGAAAATCCTTTCCAAAACACGTGCGTCCCACAAGTGGTCACCAACTGCTTGAAAATTTCGAATTGCGCGCTACTCGAATCCTCGACGTCACCCAGCTCTGTCAAAACTGACAAGCTTTTTTCTCGGAAAAAATTTTGCTCCTCGAGAAGGACTTTTGGCCAAAATGTTTACCGTAAATTAAACCCAAATTCGCGAATAATTATTGCTGTGTGATATTCTGTGGTCCAAGTAGTTGCACAACGCATCGAAGGCAACCGAGATAAATCCGAGTCCAGCAGGAGGATAGCGTGAATCCCGGTGACGAACACCGATTGATGACCTCAACTTTCGTCTCCCAAAACGGTAACAAACCCGCAGAGGCAGAGAAAAGGAACAACATCCGCCCAAAGAATCACTCCAGAAACAGAACAGCAGCAACTCCAAGATCATGTCGGAACGATACCTAAAAGTTGGCCAGCGGGTGGAGATCCCCGTGAAGGAGGTCCGCGGTACGATCGCCTACGTCGGCATGACCTCGTTCGCCGTCGGCAAGTGGGTCGGTGTGGTTCTGGATGAGGCGAAGGGCAAGAACAACGGATCGATAAAAGGCCAGCAGTACTTTACGGTAACATGCGTGATCCTCCCCTGCCGGATTACACCCTCCGCTACAGAACAACTCTTTCGTTTTAGTGCGATGAAAACTGCGGGATGTTTGTGCGACCAACGCAGCTCATTTTTATCGATGAAGCGGGGAATCCTTTGGAAGATGCCGCTCAGACACCGGAGGAGAAACCTCGTTCCCGGCTAAGCAGGTACATTCATCTATTGGTCGGACATAGTTCGCCATAGGTCGGACAAAGTTCCGTTCACGGATCGTGTCGTCCTAAATGTAAATCAATCGTTCGTTCGTTCGTTCGACCTCAGCGAACGTCATACGTAACGTACGTGTCCGTATCACGATCATATCCGCTATGAATCTCTCTATCTTCCGCTCTTTTTCTCTTCCGCTCCAAATTCTTGCGTAACCCTGTTAAACTCCTTGCTAGTGCCAAGCGTGCTACTGGTCGAGTAAAGTAAGTGTCACTAACCACCCCGAAAATCGCTCGTTCCAATTCGTGTTTCTCATTCTTCAACGCCAAACCCATACCGTATTTTGTTTCATCATGCATTGCTGCCTATCTAGATATGCTAGTGCGAAAAGCGTTTTCTAGTGATATCAATCCAGAATCCCCTGGTGGAAACACCAGATAGTTACTCATTTTCCGTAGCACGTGAAATTGTGTCATTGAGATCGGAAGAATGTCCTCAAATTTTCCGCACCATTTGCGCTCCTAGCGATCAACTTTAGAGCAGAAGTTCCCACAAGAGCATTGTATCAAGCTGGATATAGTTAGTATGTCGAAGCTACCATCTATTTAGTTTTCCAGATTTGCAATCAATTCACTGCTTTAATGGCATACTACTACTACTGAACAGGAACGAATATCTCTAGGCAAAAAGGAGTGTTTTAATGGAATGATCCTTTTCTCTCCATCTTTCTCTCATTGCCTCCGGTTCTGGGTTTAATTCGACATAGCGCGAGCTCTGTGCGATCATTGGCGTCGGTGCCAGGCTCGACACAGACGTTTACCGCGAAACCTACAGCGTAAGTCAAGATGTTCATGATGCATTCCTTTTTCGTTGCATTACCGTTTGAGTATGGTTTCCATTTGGTTAAAGAAATGGTTTAATTTGTCCGTTCTATTGCTCCATGGTTCTCCGGCAGCCTTCGCATAGCGCTCATTCAAATCGTTGGCCTTCTTTGGTTTATGAATTTCTTATTTTTTCGATATGATTTGTTTCTAGTAACTGACTGTCATTTGCTATGTAGAATGCGCTGCATTCTAAGCTCTCCTTCTTTCCCCGATGTTCATTGTAAGCATTCTAATCATTAAACTTTCTCTCTTTCTTTCCCCTCCTAACCGTACCATCAATAACCCTACTCTCACGCTCTATGTAATCTACAACATGCTCGCCTTGGTCCATTGTGATCGCAATATGCCTTAATCATATCCCCATCACCATGGATTCAAACTACTAACAATGTGATACGCTGATGCCGGGGCGGCCTGCTACGATGCTACCATTTTTTCATCCAACATCATCGTGTCGTGTGCGGTGGCCATCGGCCATGGATAGAGTGCGCCGGAAATCACCGGTGAAGCAGCCGCAAACGAAACGGGCTTCGATGACCATGACACTGTCAACTTCCAGGTTTACACATCTTCTTGTTCTACTTCTCGTGCCGCTCGCTCCGTTTTCGTTGTTTCTCCACTATTTTCTCTATTGCATTGCAAAACCATGATCATGATCATCACGTTTTATGCTTCCGTTTCCTTTCTCCGTCATGCTTATGAGACATACAAACGTATGAACACTGTGAAGCAGCCAGTTCCTCACTTCTCTTCTCGGCGTTTTGTTTCGACCCAAAAGTTCAAATTCAAAAATCGTTTGCTTTCCCGTGAAATCCATGTTGAGTTCCTTTCCTGTTTCTTTGTATACTCTTATGTATGTGGTTGCTCTTTATCTCTGCTTGCTCAAGAATGATCTGCTGCTTTCTATTTCGGTTTGCTCGTTTTGTGATCTTTTACTGGAATGCTACCAACACGCACTCGCGCACACAACATGCACTTTCTCTATTCTTGCAGCTCGAGCTCTAGTCTCTTCCGTTTCTTCTGTTCCGTAGTTCTCGTTGCACGGTCACTATATGCACAAACCAGAACGTTTTTTTCCCCGTTAGATGTGTGTGTGTGCGTGTGTGTGGTTGTTTCTGATGGCGCGATCTTGGCGATCGATTGTTTCCTATTGCTCGTATTCTAATGGAATGTTTTATGCCACGTGATTTACAGCTCGCGGATGTCCCTCAATCGTAGCACCAGCTCGCTAGGTTCCAAAACGCAGCTAACCTCACCGGGCAGTGAGCGTGCAGGAGCCGGTCAATCGTCAATTCCAACTCCGGTCTCATCGATTCCGACGATGGTGAAACAGCTCGATCGTCACGAACCACTGCATCGATCGCACATGAGCCCACCGGAATCACTGCAAACATCAAAGCGTGCGTCCTTCGTCGAGACAGGTTTCGTTGAGACGCTGAAACCACAGTTCACTCCGGGTCAATCCATCACCTCGCCCTCACCGGCACCAACACCGGCTCCATCCTCAACCACCGAGGATCGTATTCACATTTTGCAGCTGCAGCAAGAGATCGAAGAGCTGCGCAAGCAGAACGGTGATTTGAATGAGAAGCTGGAAACGCTCAAACAGCGCCGTGCCGAGGATCGCGAGCGGTTACGTGAATTCGACAAGATGATGACCCAGTACGAGCAGCTGGTCGAGTTCAAGAGCAAGATCATGGACGCACACTCGCAATTGCAACGAGAGCTGCAGCGCGCCAAACAGGAAGCGAAGGATGCGATCGAAGCGCGCGAACTACACAGCGAGGAGATGGCCGAGCTGGCGGAGAACGTTGAAATGATCACGCTCGATAAGGAGATGGCAGAAGAGAAGGCGGAAACGCTAGTGCTCGAGCTGGATGCGGCCAAGGAGCGCATCGAAGAGCTGACGCTCGATCTCGAGATCTTGAAGACGGAAATGCAGGAAAAGTTTAGTTCGGGTGGCAGCGGCGCTGGTGGTGCTGATGGTGTTGCTGCCTCGACATACGAGTTCAAGCAGATGGAGCAACAGAATGTGAGGCTGCGAGAGACGCTCGTTCGGCTGCGAGATCTTTCCGCTCACGAGAAGCACGAAATCCAGAAGCTGGAGAAAGAGCTCGAAACGAAAAAGTCCGAAGTGGCCGAACTACAGCGGACGAAAGAGAAGCTTTCGACCAAAATTGATGAACTGGAAGCGCAGCTCGGTGATCTGCAGGAGCAGGTCGATGCGGCCCTTGGGGCAGAAGAGATGGTAGAGCAGCTGGCCGAAAAGAAGATGGAGCTAGAGGACCGCGTGAAGGCACTAGAGGAAGAGGTGGCCGAGCTGGAGGCTCTGGAGGAGGTACACGAGCAGCTGGTCGAGAGTAACCACGAGCTGGAGATGGATATGCGCGAGGAGCTGGATCTAGCACATGCCGCCAAGCGTGAAGCGGCTCGCGAGAAAGAAGCTGCCCTCGAGACGATCGTCGATCGCGATCAAACCATTTTGAAGTTCCGTGAACTCGTCCAACGGCTCAACGATCAGTGTCAGGAGTTGCGCGATCGGGTGAACCAGGAATCGAACAAACAACTGCAGCAACAGCAAGCCAAGGATACGGCCCTCATCACGGAGACGATCGATTTCAAGCAAATGTTTGCCGAATCGAAGGCTTTTACGCGTGCGATCGATCTTCAGCTGCGGCAGATTGAGCTGACGCAAGCGAACGAACACGTGCGCTATCTGTCCGCTTTCATGCCGGACGTCTTTATGGCCCGCGGTGGTGATCATGATGCGATCTTGGTGATCCTTCTTGTCTCGCGACTCGTTTTTAAATCGGGCATCATCGTTAGCCAGGCGCGGGAACGGTTCTCGAACGTTCCTCAGATCGATCGGGCCGCTGTCCTGGGTGGACATGAGGTAGCCCAGTTCGGTTTCCGTTCACGGTTGCTACATCACGTGCACAACCTCCAGAGCATCATGCATCAGTTCCTGTACAGTATGACGGGCTGTAAAGCGGACACGTTACTGAAGATTGGTGCCGCGCTGCCGGAGATGCAGGCCCAGGAGAAGATGGTCGATGAGATCATCGATCTGCTCAAGGCGAACCAACTCGACGAAAACTCTTCCACCGACAGTAAGTTACGCGATCGGGTGTGGTTGCTCATCTTTTTGTTTGTTTTTTTTTTCATTCACCCTTCTTTTTCCCCTTTCGTATCCCCGTTTGCAGATCTCGAGAAGTGCGTAACGTTCTTTAACGCAATGTACGTAGTATTGCTGACCGGTGAGGACTTGGTCAATGAAACGCAGATCGTGCGCGATTGTACGGCTTCGATCGCCGCCGCTTGCGATTCGATCGCAAACGATGCTAACATTATAAAGATTCTCATCAAGCCTGGCGATGAAACAAGCGACTCCGGGCTGCTACTGCAGTACATTCTTCAAAATGTTGAGAACGTTCGGCAGCAGCTTAAGCTTATCAAGCGTCGACTACCGCAGGATGTGGCCATTACCAAGTGCAACCTCTCGATGAACACGCTACGCAACTTGAAGCAAACCGCAGAAGCGCTGAACAAGGTGATGAGCGTCATGTTCTACGCCGGTCGACAATGTTTGCAACTCGCGACGGTTGATCCCGATACGGAAACGTCCGTACCACATGAAAAACTGTGGGAAATTCTATCGGGCGGATGTGAGAAGATCTACGAACAGGATGATCTTGGTCCATCGCAAAATATTCGACCGGTGCTGAGCGGCACCAGCACCGACATGGGTCAGCTGGCCCAGTACCTGCTCGATCACGAGTACGAAATCATTTCGGCCACAAATGCTGCCAAACCGGAGGAGAAACCTACCGCTCCCATCATCGTGCGTGCGCAGGCTGTTAAGAAGCAACTGGAGGAAACGAAAACGTTGACCGCAACACTCGAGAACCGGGAAGCGGAAATCCGACAGCTCAAACTGGCGGCAAAACTGAAGCAGAACGAACTATCGGAGATGCAGATCCGCAAGGACTTGGCCGAGAAAAAGCTATCGGTGTTACAGCAGGACCACGAATCCAACACCACACGCCTCCAGAAGCAGCTGGAAGAAGTGCAAACTCTGCTCGCACAGTAAGTATCGTAGAGCAGGATCAAATTGGAGGCGACTCTTTCGCATTCAGAACTGATTATTCATCGTTTGTTCTCTCCGTCTTCCCGGGATACAGGAAAGAGAAGGAATTCGAGGAAACCATGGATCACCTGCAGAGCGATATCGATTCGCTGGAGAGCGAAAAGAGCAGTCTGCGAGACAAGCTAAAGTCGTTCAGTTCACGCAAGGTGGACCTCAAGACGACGACGGCACTGGACATTTCTGCCAGCTCGCCATACATTGCCCAGGAGCTCTCGTTGCTGAAGCGCGCCTTCAAAGATGAACGTAGCGAGCGGCTGAAGGTACAGGCGAACGAGTATCGTAAGATCCTAGAAGGCCTTGAACCGTTACACGTACCTCAGCCGAACGACAAGCGTATCCAGGAGCTGGAGCAGGAGATTACGCGCGTAAAGCACGACTACATCATGTCAATGGTGCGTGGTGCGGAACTGCCGGCTACTCGCACGGTTCATGGTAACGTGGCAAAAACGATCATCGATCACGAGAACCGACAAAAGCAGCAGCAGACGCAGCTGCGTGCCAAGGCAGAACAGCTGGCCAATGAAGTTATGCACGAGTATCTCCAGCGCAAACCGCACCGGGCGGCCAAAGCCGATTTTGCGGCCTTCCCGTCGAACGAAGTGTCAGCCGCTTTCCGGATGAACCTTAAAGTTTAAAGACACGCTGCTAGGGCTGCGTTGTAATGATACTATCTGCTTTACGCTTATCATACACGTATCGTTGTACAGGTTACTGTTTTGGCTTAAGTGCGTTAA
>NC_064874.1:1270000-1297500 GCF_943734745.1 Anopheles darlingi | reverse complement strand
GTGCGATTTGTGGCGGCCATAGTGCTTTTGTGTTGTTTTCTGTTCTGTTTCTTGAAATTATTCAAACTATTACAAATTCTACAGAATTTTCATCATCAAAATGATGCGTAGTGATGCGCCACCAAGGCGTACCCCGACCAGAGTAAGGAACTTTATCATAAACAACGCCATAATACCAATAATTTTTTACTCTTCTCTACACTCACAGGTGCAAAAGTTACAAGACGAAATACGAATGCTCGAAGAATTACACAAAAGCCAATTTTACCAAAAAGCAGTGCAGGAAAGAGAGGAGTTCAGGGCTGTACTTCTCCCCGTCGTCCATCCCTTATGCTCCGACGAACAATGCTGCTCCTGATGGGGATGATGATCCTGAAGGTAATAACTGCACCCATCGCACCAGAGATAACTCCCCCCCGCTGCTCCTGTTGGGGATGACGATCCTGCAAGTGATAACTGCACCCATCGCACCAGAGATAACTCCCCCCCCCCCCCCCCCCACGCTGCTCAATATTGCTGCTCCTGATGGGGATGATGATCCTGCAGGTAACCCATCGCACCAGAGATAACTCCCCCCCCGCTGCTCAACGATGCTGCTCCTGATGGGGATGATGATCCTGCAGGTAATAACTGCACCCATCGCACCAGAGCTGCTCAATGATGCTGCTCCTGATGGGGATGATGATCTTCCAGGTGATTGCGCCAGAGATAACTCCTCCCCGCTGCTCCTGATGGGGATGATGATCCTCATCACTGCCACCACCGGCCCTACCATTGGGCAATATAAATGATCTGACGGTTGCTGAAGAACAATCAAAAGATGCGGAATTCAGAGTGGCTATGAAACAGGAGTTAGAAAAACTGTTAAAAAATGGAAGTGCCTATAATGGACGTAACGTCCATAGGCTTATATTTTTCCATTCATTTGGTCCATTAGTTGAAAAATTGGTATTGAAAAGATCGATAAAGGGCAAACTTGTTTTAACTGTAATTCGCCACAAAATTTTCTGCATTACTAACTGTAAACTCTAGTATATTAACTCGATCTTCATGCCGATTGTAAGTTGACCAACAACCTATAACCTTGTGTGCGTAAACATATCCTTCTATCGAATATTGCATAGCTAAAACGGATGGTTGACCAGGCAGTAAGCATAGAAACCATCTATCAGTAAACTTATTTTTAAGAATTAACTTTGGGTTTATATCCAATTCTTCGAATTTGTCAGCTTATCCTATAGCCATAGAAAAGAGGGCAATATAAATGATCTGATGGTTGCTGAAGAACAATCAAAAGATGCGGAATTCAGAGTGGCAATGAAACAGGAGTTAGAAAGACTGTTAAAAAATGGAAGTGCCTATAATGGACGTCCATAGGCTTATATTTTTTCATTTATTTGGTCCATTAGTTGAAAAACTGGTATTGGAAAGATCGATAAAGGGCAAAATTGTTTTAACTGTAATTCGCCACAAAATTTTCTGCAGTACTAACTGTAAACTCTAGTATATTAACTCGATCTTCATGCCGATTGTAAGTTGACCAACAACCTATAACCTTGTGTGCGTAAACATATCCTTCTATCGAATATTGCATAGCTAAAACGGATGGTTGACCAGGCAGTAAGCATAGAAACCATCTATCAGTAAACTTATTTTTAAGAATTAACTTTGGGTTTATATCCAATTCTTCGAATTTGTCAGCTTATCCTATAGCCATAGAAAAGAGGGCAATATAAACGATCTGATGGTTGCTGAAGAACAATCAAAAGATGCGGAATTCAGAGTGGCAATGAAACAGGAGTTAGAAAGACTGTTAAAAAATGGAAGTGCCTATAATGGACGTCCATAGGCTTATATTTTTTCATTTATTTGGTCCATTAGTTGAAAAACTGGTATTGGAAAGATCGATAAAGGGCAAAATTGTTTTAACTGTAATTCGCCACAAAATTTTCTGCAGTACTAACTGTAAACTCTAGTATATTAACTCGATCTTCATGCCGATTGTAAGTTGACCGACAACCTATAACCTTGTGTGCGTAAACATATCCTTCTATCGAATATTGCATAGCTAAAACGGATGGTTGACCATGCAGTAAGCATAGAAACCATCTATCAGAAAACTTATTTTTAAGAATTAACTTTGGGTTTATACCCAATTCTTCGTATTTGTCTGTATCTTCTATAGCCATAGATAAGTACGGATATGTTTTCGTGTATGTAGTCCTGCGTGGCGAGAATACTATCGAACACACATTCTGTACTGTTGGATTGACAATCCCAATTTCTGTCTGGTTTGCTTTATGCGAGTTTTCAAATTCATCTGTGCTTAAATTTGGTAGCAGATGATAATGCATCTTTAAAGTAATATTGTACCTGGTCGTTTGATGGTATTTTTCAAGGAACTCCATAAGGAGCTATTGTGCGATTGCTTTGTTAGTTGGGGTTAAAAAATATTCTGAAGAGAGTATGCCTATACTCGCTGGATGACAGAATTGCCTTGAATATATGGACACCATAATTTAACAGATAGCCATAATTTAGCAGATTTAGCCATTGGCTCCTGTACTTTTCTCGGGTTAGAATACTGTTCAACGCTTTAACACTATTTAATTGTTCGGGGAACACAACTTTAGAAATGATTCTGTGTTACCTTTTCCTCATTACCAAAGGTAGCGTTGTTGCATAATGTTGAACAAGCAACCTCATTGAACCTAGATGAAGAATATGTCTAGGTTCCGCTACTGGTATATCAAGTACCAAGTCGAAATTAGGCACACTTGCAAATGGAAACGATGTAAGCTGATACCGGCCAGTTTCTGGGTGTACTACCATTCTATAGTGCCCGTAATACTCATTATTGCGGAATTTGCTATTGTATTGCGGGTTCCCTATTCTAATAGGATAATTTCCATTAACTATGCTCACATCGCACACTCTACACGCGTTTTCTTTTGTGCAGAAGTGCACTGTACCTGCCATAATATACTGTGCTTGTAAGTCCCCGATTGCAAATTCGAGGGTTACGAATCGCATCATACCGGCTGCAAATTCCCCCTCTGTTGAGAGGTGCACTATTTCTTGAACCGCAGCTTCTAGAAAAACTTCATCCGGTATCTCATATTGGTCACAGAAAAACATTCCGATAGCGATTGGTGGCTTTAATTTTATTAATTTAATTAATTTAAGAAAATTTGCAAAATTAATATCACAATTATTTTTATAGAACATACTGATACTTACAAATACCATCATGATGGTATTCAGTGCCGTTCGCAAATGTTCTGATTGAGCGATGGGTTGTTGCGTCCCTGGTGTTGACTAATCGATGTACAATGAAATGAATAAATGAAAAAAATCATTCAAAGTCGTCAAAATCGGTAGCAAAAGAAAAAAAAAGAAGTTGTGTTTGATTACAGCAGAAGCAAAATAGGAAAAATCAGTGGAAAAATAGACCTCTCTTTAAATAGAGAACAAGTCGCAAGCGCAGTAAAGTTACAAGACAGCCGATAAAAGGCATACAGACAGCATGGTCACATATGATTTGCGGTGTGAAGTAGAACCACCACCGTCGTCATCCAAACTCACGTCCACCGTTTGGTCACGGAAGGAGATGCATTTGCAACAGACAGAATTGCACCAGAATTGAGAGACTGTACGAAGCTGGGTGGATTAAAACATTTTAATATTATCTATGTCTAATCAGCGGCGGTGTCAAGAAGTGGATAAAATCAAATTAGCCACAGTGTAAATCTGTCCATAATCTGTTGCTACCTTGTGCCGGTGGCCATGGCAGTGGTCGTTCGAATGGAAGAATGACAAATTTCTTCGGATAAGAATACGAATGTACAAAAGCGTTTAATTACGAGGGTGAATCAAATAAAAACGAGACTTTATTTTTAGCAAATTTATTTTTTGTTTAAACTCACCAAAGGTATTTTTTTTTATATTTCTAATTGATCTCCTGATTCCGAAGCACATTTTTCCGACCGGATAGGTGGCTTTTTAATATATTTCTCGTAGAAAGATGTTGGTCGTGTTTGCAGCCAATTGCTCAAATGAGGTTTCATCCTCACCTTCGAAGATGATGTGAGAGTGGGTTTCCCGGTTGATAAGAGGCAAAACCGCGAATTTTCCGCGATCTTTTCAAATCTCTACTTTGGAGGCGCTCCACCCTTTCGTCTACACTTTTCGGAGGAAGGATTTTCTTTTCTTCTTGAGACGATCATGCAATTTGGTTTTCAGGTGGTAAGGATAGCAATTCATTTTATTTCAGTACGACGAGACACCGCGATACTTTGCAGCATATAATGATTAGCGCGTACAATTCACTACTCAAATTCCTTCATTCCCACGCCGCGACTCACACATTGCCTAAAGACGTTAGATTGATGGGTCAAACATGTGCCTTAAAATCAGTAACTGTTTCGTGCGCTGAAACATAATATGCTGGCGATGAGGTAAACTTGGTTCTTAATTCAATCAGCATTAAATCAAAAGTTTACAAAGCAAATAAAAATACTATCTAAAGGATAGCCTTTCGAATGCTCTACGCTACTACCAATATACAAGCTGCATAGGAAAGGATTGCTCTGAATTGGGAAATTGATATGTCGCAACATTGGAACTGTTCTAAGTACAAAGTATTAAAAGTATTTAACAGCTTTCAAATCATTCCACACAAAAATACACAATAGAATGTCTTGCACACACAACAAAGGAACACACGGTATCGCTGCTATGGTTTGCTTGCCGTGTTACTACGTGGACAAATATTAAGAAGAAAGCATTTAGCTCTGTCTAATCAATTTAATGAATCTCTGCTTCATTTCACTCGTCACCTCATCCACTGTGCCTTTTAAACGTTTTTCTACAAACTTTGTCTTCTACACTACCGGAGCAGCAAAGTTTTTCCTTTGTTTTCAGTTCAGTCCAAGCTTGTTATCTACTACTAAAAATGTTTACCTTCCTCCTGAATCCCATTACATTATTTGGCATATTTCCTTTCTGATGATTTGTTGTCTCCAATGATTTTCTTCAAATTCTATACTCTTCTCTTGGGCTGGTGCCTGATTTAATTCTACTGCTTAGTTACCGTGGTGTTTAAAGGATTCCTAGTGAGCCGAATGCATTGCACACCCCTTCTCAATGCTCTACCAAAAGGTTCAAACAAATTTAAGAGGCAACGGGTTGGGATGCGCAAGTTATTAGCTATCTGCCGCCAAATATCTTGGCTCTCTAGTAATGTGATCCTACGGAGCCCTACGGGCGGGTATGGGTTTCTTTGAAGGGGAATCTCTCGTCTCCACTTTTCAAACAATTTCAAACGGTTTGAGATATTTGGTGGGCTCTAGGTTGGTTCTTATACTGTATTACGTTTGTAAATATGATAAATGTTTTGTTTTATTTGTATCTTCCATATGATTGTGATAATGGTTCGTATAGGTCCTGAACGTGGAGGAGGGTAACAATGTGTTAAAAGACGTCTTACAACGCTAATCGTCCAAGTTCTTTGGTTTTATATTTACTACCAACCAACGAACCCTGCGCTCAGAGACAATTACAGTAGCAGAAGATCTGTAGTGCTGATGAAATATTTGCCTATATTTGCTCGCAATTTTTTTCCATCGTTTCATTCAATTCTGAAGTAAAAATCTACTAGCAGGATTTACATGGCCTAACACTCGATGGGACACTACTTTACGAGATCTTGGTTTCAGCAGTGACCGAAGCAGCTTCGACAATAGTTGCCGTTGCGGATGACTCTGTCACGGCTTCAGTCGGTGCGGGCGTGATAGCAGGGACTTCATTAGTATCGCTAATTTCGCAGGAAGTAGGCGAAGAAGTGGAAGTAGGAGCAGTTGTAGTAGTAGAAGAAGTGGCAGCAATAGTGACGCCATCGTTTACACTTTTCTGCGTATTGACGGGTGTTTCTATAGGAGTGACCGGTGCGTTAGTTATCCTACCGCTCGATTCACTTTCTTTTTCAACGCGAGGCTTTTTGCACATCGGTTCAGTCAAGTTTTTATCAACATCCTGCAATGAATTACGTTAAATTGAAGTTTAAGTTGCGAACTAACAATTAACTAATATTTGAAATATCGAACCACTAGAATATACCACTTGTCGTTACGGCAGTAGATGCTTGGAAATCATTTGTAATACTTCATTCATTTGCCAACTACTCGTTTACTTCCCCTTGATTGTTTTGGTAAGGGAATATCAACTTACCTGCTGCTGCTGCTGCTGCTGTTCCGATTGCTGCTTGCCAATGAATTCTAGTCGGGCGGCTTCATACATTTTCACAAACTTATCCCGTTGCTCCTTAAACTGGGCAAACAGGGCATCATCACGGTGTCCTTTCAGCCGGTTGGCAAGTTCCTCTTTCTTGTCGTGTTCGGCCTTGATCTGATCCGTAACCCACGGTTTGTCGAGAGCAAATGGATCTCTGTTGGGTGGAGCCGGCTTTCCCCGTGTACCGATTCGATTCCCATTCGCATTTCCGTTGGGAGCAGCCATCCCGTTACGAGCAAAGGCATGCATTCGTGGACCCATGCCCGGAAATAGTCCGTTCGGTTGACGTCGCAGCATTCCGGGTGGTCGTATCGGTGGGGGCAACATTCGGCCCATGCCGGGTGGTGGAGGCATCGGTTGACCAACACCCATCGGTGGTACCGGAGGAGGAAGAGGTGCATTCATGGATAGTAGAGGCATCGGTCTGGGTGGACCACCGCCAAATCTGCCATTGTGCGGACCGCGCATCGGCCTTCCCATCCCCGGTCCACCATTCCGAAAGTGAGCACCGGGAGGGGGCGGTAGCGGTGGTATTGCCGGGGGATGCATTTGCCCGCGTCTACCAACAGGCGAAGGACCTGGAAACGAATTGGGAGGTGCCATCGGTGGTCCCCAGTTTGGACCGTTGTTCATTCGCGGACGCATGCCGGCACCGTTCTTCATCGGTCGCTTCATGCCCGGATTCAATCGCCTATTTCCGTTCATATTTGGACCATTTTGGGAGGCTTCCGCTCCGTTCGTCAGGCCTCCTCCAGTGCTGGTTGTGCCGGAGTTTAAACCGTTGTTACTATCGCGGGATCCAGTCGAGGGGAAGCTGATGGAATCGTCATTGAAATCGAGGAATCCGGGATTATCTCCGAGCTGGTTTGCGTCGTACAGCATAGCGCGATTCATCGCGGATTGTGGCGGTCCTCCGCCTCCGGGTTTGAACCGTGGCCGGTTCGGCATCTGGTTAAACAGGCGCCGATTTCCGTCGTTGACCATTTCAGCCCTCCTTTTCCCGGTTTTGCTTCTGGATTCGGTTTCGGTCTCGCTGCCTTTCCGAGATCGCTCCAATATTTACCAACGCTTTCGTTGCACCGTTCCGTGCGGAAACTTGTAAAGATGGACAAAAACACTCGCTTTTGCACCAGATTACTGCGATTTCGCAAAGAATTTCCAATTTTACCAAGATTTTCCAAATTTCCGCGAGATTTTGCAGGGTTTTGTTGTTGCTTTGCTGCACAGGCAGACACTGCCCATCCAGCAACCCTCAGCGTGGTTTTGTTTACTTCCACTTTATTACTGCTTAATAAATTCGTAATTTTAGGGGTTTTTCCTGAGTTAAAATGGTGAGATTATCGAATTTGGCTAGGTTTATCTGCTCATTATGCTCACCTTTAAGTTTCGTTCCTTTCCGTAGAGCAATAAAGTGCACCGTTACTTCACCGCAGAGGACAAGAAGCCCCAGGACGCAGAAAAACAGAACAAATCGGCGCAATCTGATGTTAACGCGAAAAAGAATCCTCCGAACATGGAGGTGATAATCGTAGATACCAGCAAAACTTTGCCGGCTCGTCAGCGACCGGAGTTTTCGGGCAAACAATTTCGCGAAAAAAGGCAAAAGCGAATCGAGATTCCTCTAAATCCAGCGGCGTTGAAGCGACACTCACGTGGCGAGCGCTTGAATTTGAACGGAGTGAAAACGGATCTCCGTAAGATACAGGAAAAACGGAAGGACTTTCAGATCGAGTTCGCCGAGGAGCAGGCAGCACGCGCCGAGATTCTGCTGGACGGAGAGGAAGGATTCCTAGAGGCCGACGAAGGCGAAAGCACGACGGACATCAGCCAGAAGGAAATAGTGGACAATGTGGACATCACGACGGCAACAAAACACTTTACCCTCGCGCTCGACTTTGGCCCATACCGGATGCGCTACACGAAGAACGGAACACACCTGTTGCTAGGAGGACGGCGCGGTCATGTGGCGGCCTTTAGCTGGATTCGTAAAAAGCTGCAGTTTGAGATGAACGTCATGGAATCGGTGCACGATGTAACGTGGCTTATGAACTACACAATGTTTGCGGCTGCACAAAAAGAATGGGTGCACGTGTACGACAAGAAGGGCACGGAACTGCACTGCATCAAGTCGATGCACCGAAGCCAGCGGCTGGAGTATCTGCCGTACCATTTCTTGCTGTGTAGTGCAGGAGAGAACGGCTTCCTATCGTGGATGGACGTGTCGATTGGCCAGACAGTGGCAAGCTATAATAGTCGCGTGGGTAAGGTGTCCGTTATGACGCATAATCCATGGAATGGGGTGACGTGCGTGGCCGATTCAAAAGGAGTCGTGTCGATGTGGTCCCCGATGGTGCGCGAACCCCTTGCCAAGATGCTTTGCCATCCGGTTCCGTTAACTGCGCTAGCAATCGATCCACAGGGCATGCACATGGCAACAGCGGCGCTAGATCGCAAGATAAAAATCTGGGACATTCGGCAGCTGGAAGGACCGCTAGAGACGTACCACATCAATACGGCTGCCTCGGACGTAAACCTTTCGCAGCGAGGCCTAATGGCGCTTTCGTTGGGCAATGTGTGTGAGATCTATCGTCGTAATCCGAGTGCCGATCAGGTGGAACTGAAGCCGTACATACGCCATCGCACAAATGGTATGATTTCCAACATACGATTCTGCCCATATGAGGACGTGCTCGGTGTTGCGACGCAGAAGGGTTTCACCTCGCTGATCGTGCCCGGATCAGGCGAACCCAACTTTGATACCTTCGAGGCGAATCCGTTCCAATCGCGTGCTCAACGGCGTGAAGAAGAGGTGCACGGTTTGCTGGAAAAGATCCCAGCCGAGTTCATTTCGCTCAACCCGAACCAGATTTCCGAGGTAGATGTACCATCGGCCAAGGCCCGGCTCGAGCAAAAGGTAAAACAGCTGACTATGAAACCGCCGAAAATTGACTTCGAACCGCGCAACCGTAAGGGCATCTCGAAGGCGAAACGCATTAAGATCAAGCAGAACGTGCGAGAGGCCCGATTCAGGGAAGCGGCCAAGGAAATCCTGGAAACTAAGGAAAAGCTGTTGAACGAGGAAAAGCAAACGCTCAAGAAGAGTCCCGATTTCATACCGCTCGAAACGAAGACCGTTCTGGATCGCTTTCAAACGAAGAAAAAGAAGAACAATCGGCAATAACAAGCTGGTTTCCGGTGGAGAGCGTGTATCTTATATTAAATGTAATAAATGAAGATGAAAATGCTGGTGCACTCTCGTCACTTGTATATGCTCGTGTAGTACTCTTCCTCGAGGTCGTACAAATCGGCCGCCATATCATCACGCACGGCCATCAGCTTATGGTCCCGGTCGATCTGTGTGTTCCGGTAGAGCGTCGAGTTACTGCAGATGGCTTCGTTGACGGAATGAAAATCGTTCAGGATGAGGTACTGCTTGATGTCCGAGACCAGCTTCATCAGCGATTCGCCCGCTCGCACAATGTTGGCTGCTCGGACTTGCGTTTCGTACGTGTCCTGCTCACATTGTGTGATCTTCGACAGCTGCGTATCGTTTTCTCCCTTGGCCAGCCGGATGATTTCTAGAAGCGGGAAACGGGAAAAGTCACCAGTGAATGTGAGGGGCCAGAATTGCCGGTAACCGGAAAGCCGCTTTCTTACCCTCGAAATTCTCTCGCATGCTCCTGATGTCCTCCTTCAACCGCGAATTGTACGATTTCAGCAGAGCCTCCTTGGACTGGGTGAGGTTTCGTTGCATTTTGGAAAAGTTCGCGATTTTCCTTTTCCCTTTTTTCAGGTCGCGATTTTCCTTCCGATTTGTTTACTCGTTATCTTCCGTTACGTGCGTTACGTGGAAGCATGGAAGCGTTACATGTCCTTGGAAGCGGCGCGTGCGTTACGTGGAAGCGACTGTCCTGTGCAAAAGAGAAGTACTATCGCGAGCAAATTTCCGTGGTCACGCATTTGGCTTCACAGAACGTTATTTATTTTTACACTGTTTTTGTCTGTTATATACTTGCTTTGTAAAAAAAAGAAACACTAGATTTGGAATTTATGCCACCAATTTATCTTCTTCCTGTAACTCAGTAGCTTTTTCCCCCGGTTGCCCGGAAAAACGGCCAATTCAAATAAAAAACGATGTGGACTCCCAACCCATACAGTATAAACTCTTTGACAGCGTTAACAGTGATGGTCGATAAAATATGAGCATTTTTCTTAAAAAAAGAAAATTTTGAAAATTCCACGCGAAAAATGGCCTGTGCGGCACTGTATCTTTGTTTTGGTTTTGAGGACGCAATTAAAAAGGGACTTTTTAAAAACTTTTTGGCCTTTTTTCATGAATTTCGTGATAAAATAAAAGTGATAACAGCAAATTAACATCATTTGCAATCCCCGACGTCGTTCCCGTTGGAAAAGTAGGCCGAGAAATTGTAAGAATCTTGGAAAACCGCAGCGCCAAAGTTCCCCAAAAAGACCGGGCGGAAAAGGTTTAAATCCTTTTTTTATAATTCTGCGAGGATCTGTTGCATAATCGGTGTCTTCTTCTCCTTCTCCAGGAAACCGTACTGGGGTAAATCCTCACTGAAGAAGAACGCAGGCAAAATTTCCAGGAGCATCCGGCATCCTGCGCTGTTAGTCTTGCGGTTTATGGCCACAACCGGACACAAAATGAAGGTACTATCGCTCTACAAACAGTTGATACGAGCCTCGCAGAAATTCGACTCGTACAATTTTCGGTAAGTGCTCACTGTTGCTAGCGCTCCGCATGTCCTCACGGCTTTTTTCCTGACTAGCTCGTACGCGCTACGCCGGATTCGTCATGCCTTTCGGGAGAACAAGGCGCTTACGGATGGTGCACAGATCGAGAGTGAACTAGCCTACGGACAATCTAACCTGGACATCATCAAACGACAGGTAAGTACTGCAACCGCTTCAATTCTCATGGAGAATGAGGGTGGAATGGATGATGTAACACTTGCCGTGTAAAAACTAATCACTTGATGCTTCTTTTTCTCTTTTTTTTTCGAATTGCTGGCAACGGGACCGCTGCAGACCGTAATTGGAAACCTGTTCAGAGCGCCCGACAAACTAGTGATAGAGAAGTAACAGGTTGGGCATCGGCCTCATGGCTTTGACTAGTAAAATCATGAAATCCCAGAATGCAGTGTTTCCAAACCCCAAAAACCCCCAATCCCTAATATATATCCTAATCGACTCGACTTGGGATCTTCGCGGCTGAAATTCGAAGAACATGTTTGCTAAGCGAACACATAAGATCCGGAAGCTAACGGAGATACCCTCTGGATGTAAATAACGGTGCAAGCATCCACGCTCTATCCTCTCAATGCTGTCATTTGCAACCTTAGCTCTTAGCACCTTAGCACCAGCGCATTTCCGGATTTTCTTGATTAACAAGTAAAATATGCAAAATAAACATTACAGAAAAAAGGCATTTGTGGTTTTACATGTTTGACATGTTACATTTATTGCGGAAAATGTTTACATTATTACCCTCGTTTGGTAAGTAATCTCGATAACCTGAGAGAAAAGTACGTTCTTCACTAAATAGCTTCAACATTGTTGAGGTAATTTCTAGTTTTCAACCAATCAAGGCACATTTTTGGAGAATCACGGGCGTTCACGAATTTTTGGTCTGCTAATGATTTGTCACCGGTGTCTCCGGGGGTAACACCTTGTACGGGTTAAGTATACCGTTCGGATCAAGTAACTGCTTCATCTGGCGCATCAATCTCAACGGTTCCGCTTGTTTCGAGTAATGCAGGTATTTCTTTTTAAGAAATCCGATTCCATGCTCAGCACTGACACTACCGCGCAGCTTCGAAGTGTACTCGTACACAAACGGTTCCAGCGCAGCATAGATTTCGGGTGTAAAACGTTTGCAGGAAACGTTCAAATGTAAATTGGAATCCCCTACGTGCCCATATCCGGTTACATTGATGGCCAGATCACCGACTCGCTCCCGAACGGCCAGTACGATATCATAGAATTGGTCCAAAGGAAGCGAAATATCGTACTTAAAGCAGTACCCATCACTTAGCAGACTGTCCGCTATCAGTTCCCGCAATTTCCAAATGTTCTAAAAGAGAAAAAAGAACGATAAATATGAAGATTTTTCTCAGCATCTCCTCAATCCAGCGGTCACTTGTACCTTCATTTTGGTTGGCTCATTTGTAACGGTTCCATCCTCGACGAGACCATTTTCCATCGATTGCTCCAAGAAGCGAGATAGTTTCTCTTCATCGTGTCCTGCATCGCTGCCAGATGTTTCGATGAGCATGTAAAAGGGATACTTTTCTATCGGTGACCTGGAATAAATCGTAATGTATGTTGATGCGATGTACAGTGCAGCCTATCATCACTTACTGTAGCCCAAAGAATCGAGTACAACTGTCCAGTGAGGGCGCATCGATCATTTCGCAGGAGGACAAAATCTCTCCCAGACCACGCTTTGCTGCAAGGAACGTCTGTTTCACGGCATCGTAGCTTCGCAGACCAATGAATGCGACGTTAACCGAGCGTGAAGCTGTTGGACAAAAGATGGACAACCTGGTAATGACGCCCAGCGTACCCTCGGAGCCTATGAACAAATGCTTTAAATGATATCCGGTGTTATCCTTCTTGAAGTTGGACATTAGATCTAGAATCCGTCCTTCCGCCGTCACCTGTTGAGGAATAAATGGAAAACGGAAAATCCCATTCAACGTTCTGATGCTGTTCGGATCACTTATCTAATTCTGTTACCGCTTCAACGCCCAACACCGAACCGTGTAAGTTTCCGTAGCGAACCAACCGTAGACCGCCAGCATTCGTCGACACATTGCCGCCGATATGGCACGACCCTTTTGCTCCAAGATCCAGCGGCATGATGAGCCCTCGAGCTCCAACTTGCTCCTCGAGATTCGCGAGAACACAACCCGCTTGACACACGACGATCCCGGAGTATTCGTCAATCCGTTCGATTTTATCCATGAGCTGCATCGAGAGCACCACTTCATCGAAAACGGGCACCGATCCACCGACGAGACCGGTGTTCCCACCCTGAGGACACACCGCCAATCGTCGATCATTGCAGTAGCGGAGCAGTTCGCTCACTTCTGCCGTGGTTCGTGGTTTCAGGACAACCCGGCCACAACCGCGGACACTGCGCAGATAGTCGATGTTGTAATCCTGCACCTCATCGGCAGCGGTCAGGACACGGCTCGTAGAATCTCCAAGAATACTCCTGAAGGTCGCCACATCGCTCTCGTTCAGCTCCGCAAACGATCCTCGCTGCACCGGATAGCGATCGCGAGTTAGGGCCGGAATTTCTCGATGGGCTGAAGCGAAGGTCCTCACCGCTGCACCACCATGTCTACCCGAAATACATTGACGAAACGCTCCACGGAGCAACATTTTTCACTTCAATGTTGAAGAGCTACAAGATTAATTCTGAAGGGAATAAAAGTAACATGAAATTGGCGTGTCGTTGCATCCTTCCTCTTTCTTCAGACGTTTACAGCCCATTAATACCACTCGGTACGATCACCTCAATTCATTCCCCGCACAAAAACGCAAGTCTAGTCACAGGACAGCCAGCACACGTGCAGTCAGCGGTCATCGCTTTTCGGGGCTCTACCACAGAAAAGATGGCGGTAGCAGACGCCATTCTAGATTCGTTGAGCCTACGAAGCATGACCTTCGGTATCAGCGACGTGCAACCCTGCGGCAAAGTGTGGCTTGAATCATATTTGATTGTGGCTATCATTTTGGTTCAATTCATATTATGCTATTGTGATCCCGTAGCAATCATTAGATTAATTCTAGGGTTCTGCAGTGCCCTGAATTGATCCCTTTATGCTCTAACCGTTTGCTGTTTGTTCAAACTGCTTGTTAAACCATTTTTGCAAGATTGGTCTTTAGCTTAGCGACTGCTTTAGCGGCTGCTTCGAAGTGCTACTATGTAATTCGCCTAATTCCAAAGTTCCAAAGTCCAGGTAATGATATTAGCCGTAATAAGTGTCACTACTACATATTTCAATTGCATAATTGCATAGTGTGTATAAGAATAAGCGTAGGCTGGCGTATGTGAACGATAACTATTATCGATAACAATAAAACTAACAGTTCGTGAATTATTGCTATTGCTTCCGCCAAACGCCATCATACAGCTTCCGTGCGTCTTTCAGCCAATCAATGTGCTTTAAACGTTCAGCGAAAGAGAGCTATCCCCTCTCTCGCTCGCTCCTGCATTGGCAGCTAAAAAAAGAACTCCGAACGAGGGAAAGAGAGCCAGCGAGTTCTATGAAATGTTAGGGTTAATAGAAAAAACCAACACATGCGCACTTCTCATTTCACTTGGGGAAATTTGATTCGCTGAAAGCATAAAGGCTTGTCCAACCAACTCACTCACACACACACACGCACAAACAATCGAGAAGAAGAACAACGCGGAAGAAAAATCTGAAGAAAAAGACAATGAACTCTTTTACTCCTCTCTTTCCTTCGCCCTATTCGTGGCCAAAAATGAGCGAGATCGAAGATGAAGAGCTCCAGGAACAAGAAGACCAACTAGAGTTCCGGCTTCTTTTTCTTTCTTTTTTTCGCTTGCTTCTTGAGCATAAGTGGGAATGGACGTGTACGGACACGCGGGCTTGCGCATGGAGTCGTGAGTCCGGATGAGAGTGTGTTTGTGTTGGTGTGTTCCACGAATCGCGTCAACCTCCGTGGGGTGGGTTTTTGCTGTCGTGCGTATTTGTGTGCGGTTGGCGGCGGGATCAGTTCTCCGAAGAGTGCTTGGAGCGGATTTTCCTGGGAATTGCCTGGGATCTGGAAAGAGCGGTGAGGGTGACGGGGTGAGCCGCTGATAACAGCCTCCGCAACGAGAGTGCGCTAACGGGGCCGTGATAAGCGACGATAAGCGCACGATTTGTGATAGGCTGTTTGCCGTTCTTCGGTATCTTCGCCTGACTCGCGCCGCGGAGAAGTGTGCGACACTTTTTTTCTTCCGTCCACCGGTGTGTGCGTGAGAAAGTGGTAACGTGGTTGCGTTGGCAACAAAGAGTTCGAGTTCGCGCGGAAATCGGAAGAAAGTGCCCGCCAAGATGGTGGTTTGGTGTTCTAAATCCAACCGAAAAGTGCTTAACGTAATGGTTTAATTAAATCCAACGCCAAGGGTGCAGAGAAAAGGCAAAAGAGCAGAAAGGTGAGACGATTTCGACATCCGCGGCGAACGTCCGACGTCTGTGTTAGTGTCAGAAGATCGAAACATTACACGCACACAGCCTTGCACCGCGATTGATGAGAGAAGTGAGGTTTTGTTGGGTAAGTTTGGAAAAGTTTTATTCTTCGAAACATTTAATTACATTGTGCGTCATCCAGAATAAGTTACGGAAAGTTGAGCGAATTGTTAATCAAACGAAAGATTAAAATTTCTCTCGTGACACGACAAAAATTGAATAATTGAGAGAATTAAATTAAATTTAATGTTATTTAAATGTTTTGCTATTTGCTTCGTAGTGGTGTCTTTTTGTATTGCATGAATTATTAAAAATGTACTTCGTAGGACTTCTTAATTAAAGTCTACAAAAACACAGGTCGATAAAAAATAACATTAAAACAGAAGAAGAACACTTAACACAGCCGTAAAACCAAACAACCCGTGTTGAGCGGATGGCGGGAAGAGCAGCGAGGAAAGAGAAGAGACAATGATAATGTTTAAATTTTGTAGTGGGCGCGACGCTCGAATACGAGATCATCGTGCCTGCGAGAGCGAGAGAGACAGAGAAAGGGAGCATGACCAAGATGAAGCGTTGCGATCGTCCAACGGCGGAGCCATCCAACGTCCTCCTGTGCCTGCTTCGAGGATCGCTCGTTTCGAAATGAGATTCGTCGTCCTTCTCCCATGGTCTTCCTCGATGCGATCCTGGCGCACGCCGAAACACTCCATAGCCCCTCAAGGAAGCCGCCTCTGTGCGCGCAAGCAGAGGCAGTCTGTGTGGTTCGTCCTCCCTTCGTCGGGCATTCCTTCCCTTTTTTTCATGGTCACAAACCACATTGAATGAAACTTATCTTCCGCATCATCTCGCACTCTCGGACGGGCGCGTCGTACGAAGAGGGAAGCAATGCGAAAAGGGAAACAACGGGATTACGGGGATGGGAGTGTTTTGGAGACGGCAAAGGGAAGAAAACGACCATTGCAGGCCGCGCCGGAACAGCTCTCGAGACGATGCCTCAAAGTCCTAATGATGGTGCAAAGATCATGGTGTGTCGTCAGCTGTGCCTTTGTCACTATGCACATTTTCAATGGTGTATAGTAGGCTGCTTTGTCGGTATTTGCTTCAATCCTGGTAGCCGGGTTCAAGCATGAAGGATCCTGAATGTGATCCGATCTACGTGTGATCTACGGAATTTGTATGTTGGTACGTTGGTAGAATGATAGACTGTGATCAAATAACAAGCTAATACAGGAGCTCTTCATTGGAAGACGAATCCTATCTGTAACAACTGAATTCAAAAATGATTCATTCAGAAGTGAGTGAAGTTTTGCGATTCGGTATTTTCTTGCTTAAGAGGCAGAACGCTCAACCAAACATATCCTAACCACCTACAGGAAGAAGGATTTCAAATGGACATAATATGGTAATTTGATCCCTTCGCTGGTCTCGAGATCCGAGGATGGTCGAGTTAAGAATTTGTGCATCGACACGCACTTTATATTTCTTTTCTTTTTCCGTTTTGCGAACAGTTAAGAGAACGTATCATGGACACTGGCGAGACGGTGTACTACTACTGCTCCTGATTACACTCCGATGCATGTCGTATGAGGGCAACGAAATGGTCGGTGGAAGAGAGAACATTTCAACCATTCGCCAAAACAAGTTCCGTACCCTTTGCCAGGTTATGACCACACCATATAAAATCATCGAGAAGGGGGACGAGAGGTGAAATCATGCGCAAAGAACAACGAAGAAAGAGTTTATGTGTTGTGATGGAATGCGCATAATTCGGGAACCCCGAGCCCCATGGGTACGTGTCTAGTGCCATGATCGTAACCTCTTTATGGTACACTGCAAGGTCATCTCAAAGCATAGCACCTGGTTGGCCTCGCATCGTTCAAACGGTGGTCCCGATTCTTGATCCTTTTTTTCCGCTATGTCGCTATGTTTTTGCTTATAGCGCATTCTGTCTCCCATGCCCTGGACGGCAATTATCACCTTGAAAGTGCACCAGCGTACGAATGCTGGCGTATCTTCCTCGGTTCACTGGCGCTATTGAGAAACCGGCACCCATCTGACAGGGAACCGGTTTCGCTTCCGAAGAGAAGCTTCACAGAGAGAGTGGGTGTGTGTATTGCCAGTGTTCGTAAAGCACTCCCATAAATAATAGTAATAATAACAATAATGATCGTCATCATCTGCAGCATCATCATTGCGAGCAATCAGCATCCCAATTGCGGTAGCCCCCGAAACACGATGGATTGTAAATGGTAGCTACTGTCAGTCACGACCATCTTTTGCGATCCCTTCGGGGTGAGGCCGGTGTAAGAAAACATGAGCATAGAATTTAATAAACAAACATGATCGTGCGGCACGCGTTTGCACAAGAACCAAAGCGTTTGCGATGTAGCATGATTATTGTGATTGTTTTTTTTTAAATAAAAATAGCAATTTATGGTAAAATGTGTTAATGTTTTTAGAGCATCGGTCATGTTACCGTGCATCCTAGTAACCGCACGTGCACTGACTCTGTGCATCAACAATGCCTGCCTTGTTTCGCTAGGGACGCTGATTAATTATTACACGAATGCGATGTGTACTAGATTGCGTCTGTTGGAATGGTGACTCGGTTCTTGACACATAAACTATGATTACAAATCGATCGAACGTTTGGTAATTAATTATTGGTTAAGTCCATGGCAGGCTTCCGTTCCGGGACTCGTTGTAATTAACGATGGATGCCACATATTCACTAGAAGAGAGGGACTTTCTGATCGTAGCGAATCAACGCCATTCACTCTATGGAAGCAGGAGAACCTGAATGGGGTGGGATGAGAGAACTCAGGAAACAACTCTCCACAACCGGAGGCCATTTTAGAAGCACCTCCGCGTCCCAAAATCCGGCAACAACAACCAATAAGAAAAAAAAAGCCAACCAAACACCCATCTCTGAGCAGTGGCCAGCCAAGGGTGTGCTCGACAGACGCCTAGACGATGGCCTCCAACCTCTCGGGGCAGCTCCAGCAGCTCCGACAGACGACGGACGGCGTCCTTTTTCTCGACCTAGCCGCGAGAAAATCCACGCACACCGCCCCCGCTACGAGGTGAGCATTACGAACCACGCATTCGCACGCCGGTGAGAGATGCCAACGACCGTGGAGGCGAAGCAGAGAGCGAGAGATAACTGGAGAGAGATGGAAAACCAAAAGAGGATGTGTTTCCGCTGGAAGGGATAAAGCCAGGACCAAGCGCCACATTAAAGCAGATCTACCGAAACGAGAGAAGCGCCTACTGTGTGGTTTGCGTTGAAAGCACGCCAAATCGTCATGGAAATGACATTTGATGTTTTGGTTGTGCAGAGACAACTAGCAGGAGCAAATGAGGAAGGGAGGAGGGATGTCGGATATGTCGTATATTACACGGGCATCACCTGAATATCGAGTTGACCATAAAGATTGTGGTGTGTGGGAAAAGAAGCGCTCTCTAAATCTTTGCTTCTCGAATAATTAATCTGGAAAATTGGAATATTTTTTCATTACTCGTCGATAGACTCCGTGCCTTTTTTCCAATAGAGCTTAAATGATTGCTAAATGCAGAGATTACTATATTTAAAAAAACAAAATCAAAATATTTATCTATCAGCCGATCTGGTGAATAGAAAGCATTAACAGAGCAACATTTTGCCCTCCATTTTGCAGTTTCCGGGATAAAGATAGCGTCAAAATGGAAACACGGCTTTCCATTTAAAAGGTTCATAACGTCTTGAACTCTAGGCCCTTCGTTTCATAATCCTATTAGGCAGAGTTCGCGCTCTAACGCGACGACATTCCTACTGTTTAACATTGTTTCCCATAAAACAATGAACTAGCGCTGTTCGTCCTTGTCGCTCCTTCGCAATCATTGCATTGCAAATATTTCACTTATTTATTCCGCATTGAAATGCGAACGACGGAGTCACATCATCCTTCGGGACAAATCCAATACTCTCTCCGATATTATTAATTTCTTTTCGAGTCCTTGCATACATAAATCCAATTACCTGGCAAAGGACCTCTCGAATCAAGACGATTTAATGTGTTGGATTTACAGTTCATTGCGTAACTTCGCCAGGGAGGATGTAGGGAGAAGGACGAAAGTTTGCTTTCGCAGGAAATTTTCCGAGCTTCCTTGCTTCTTTGAGAACAATCCATCTGTCTTCTTGTCAGAGGACAGGGCACGTAGTCTTAATGCAATTTTCTTTTGTTGATGAAACGTCTAAAATGGGAGAAGTTGGCACGAATCAAATTGTATACTTTTATAAGGCTTTAGCAAAACAGTCAAGGAATAGATTCATCAAAAGAGCAATAAACAAGAAATAGTAGGGTGATACATAAATTTCATGAATCATTCGGAAATTAGGCAATCAGATGGACGGGTATTGCCTCATATCGTTCTTCCTCCTTAAATTGAAGCGAGTCCATGTAGAAGCCTTTTTACAACGTGTTACATCTTATCTTGCCAGCCGGGTAAATGAAAAGTAATCAAGCAAAAAGCAACAAGAGATGTAACAATCCTTCTTAAAATATTGGGGCTCAGGTGTACATTCTCTTGAGCATGTTGTTGGAGGGAGCGTGAATAGGTCGAAACCGCTTTATGAATACTATTGATAAAGGCATTCAGATCTAAAATTAACAAGATAAATACTTAAAACCGGCACTTTATTGCAAGTTTATCATAAATAGTTATATTAGATCCAGCATTGGGGTTGGGAAATTCATAATTATTTACCAAACTTATTCATTACTTATTATTACTTATTCATACCCACTTAAAAACATTAAAGTATGTATGCAATCGACTATAAACGAACCTTGCTGCCAACAAAATAGAAAGGGATCTCTTATTGATCCACCAATAGAGCAACATTGCTCTCGGCAGTGGCAGTGGCATCCTCTGCAATATTTCTTTTTCGAATATCCTTATTGGCACTGGAGACAACAGGTCGACCTCGAATACAACACAATATATTGTTGCCCCTTTTTTCCACCAAACTTGTTGTTTCGTCTAAGCTCTGAAGCGAGAGCGGAGTGAAAATAAATGTTCATTTTAAGGTCAGAGTTTTATGGATTTTTTCGGCGTATACCACATAAAACCAGCATGGATTTATCGTGACACTTTCGTGCAGCAGTTTTGTAGACGATACTGGCTCTTGGCATGGTCGGTCCGTTCCATCAACGTTATTACTTTCACATGTATGTCTAATCTGGGTAGAAGGAAGGGAGACTGACGTCGTTTGACTCTGTGCCAAAAGTACAGTATCTCTGCGTAGGTTCTTTTCTCATTCTTTGCCACATGTTAGTGACCTTTATACCCCCTCCCGATCTAGGCTCTGGGAAGCTCTGATTCCCTGCCGGGAGGTTCTGATCGATTTCTTCAGGAAGCTTAAGCAGCATATTATTACCATCGTCACGTGTGGTCATCGTTCAAGGACCTTTTCGACCTCACCCGATCCTAGTGGACCAGTATTATTACCCCGTTCTCCCTTTTTTATTTCTTCGTTGCATTCCTTCTTTTTGTTTTTTTGTGTTAAGTTAATGTTTAAGTTCACGTTGCCCTTCGAATGATCTTTCATAGAAAATTGTGTTGTTCGCTGCGAAACGAGAGGGATCATCGATTTTACGTGTTCATTCCGTCACCATCGCTAATCGATGCAAACATAGGGGTCTCCCCTTTCCTTCGTTCCTCTGTGAAACACACTCTCGATCAAAACCGATTTGTTGTGCGTGCATGTTGGAGGTTCAATCCCTCCCATAGTGCAGAGGCATGAAGAACAGGCATGGAACGAACGAACGAAGTGCACAACGTTCTTAAAGTGGATCAAGGTTAGCCATGGTTTCGGCATCATATGGTGATGATTCGTGCAGAACGCAACCGCGTGAACGCAAACGGGGTGTGCACTGGAGTGAAATTTAAACAACACACGAAAATATCGCTCTCTACTAGTCCCTTCAGTGAGGGATGCGCTTATTCGTTTTTCATGAGTCGGAAAGATTCGCGATGCATACCGAGCATACCGAGCATACTCTCAATGCAGCTTGTTCCTGTTGGATATTATCAGCTATCTGTAAATTGCATACTAACCAACTTTGGACACGAGGGAAACACAGTAGCGTGGGCATTTAAATGGTTTATGGCTTTATTATTTTATGTCTCACCAACGACCATTTGAACCAGAAGAATGTGAAAATGACAGATGGTTCCGTGCAATAAAGTCCCCGCGGTTGGTGTTACTCGACTTTTTATGCTTCTATTTTAAAATGATTGGAGTAACCACAATATATAACCCCATTTGGCTATTTGGTTTGATGGTAAAAAAATAAATGTCATAATTGTGACCCATATTCTTTCTCAATGTCATCATTAGTAGAATGAGCGGGAAAATTGGATGTAAGAGGATGTTAATATGCTTTTTGATCCTTCTAAATGCCGACGGTAGTTTTGCTCGAGGTTCCGAAATAACGGTAATAAACAAACTGGAATATTTGATTATAAATGAAGTCCGAGGTAAAATAAATGTACCGAGCACATAGCACCCTCTCGTCTGTAGGGTGTTGTATTTTAGCTGCACTTTTTCAATTTTTCTTCGATTTCTTTTAACCCAAAAATCACACAGCCGCCTGTTCTACCAAAATCTGGCAACGTCGCTCAATTCGGTGGCGGTTGTTTTGGGCCGCTGTTTAGCCGGCAAAATATGCTCAGCTTTCACTAACACTTTCGCACTAGCGTGTCCGCACACTCTTTCTTTGTAGGTATGCGTTAGCGCATCGTGGAGGTTTTGCCTTTTCTTGAGAAGTTGCTCTAGCGATTATTCAAGGTCACACAATTGCGAATCGGTAAACTAACTCCGATCCACAGCAGCTTTGTCCAAAGTACCCGAAAACATAGCTAACAACTATTCACAGACTACACTGCAATTTCATCAAAATTTTCACTAACATTCGCACGACAAACCCACTTTTCGTACCTGTTTCTTCGAACGCGGCGAGAGATCTGCAAGTCGCGTTATCAAGTTCGCAACGTCTATCACCTCTCGCGTTATCTACAACAACGACAGCACAGGTGCAGCAGTAAAGGGACCTGTTTACAATGACGATCCAAAACACTAGCGCCGTATATTAATCTCACAAGACATGGCACTGTTGTTCGAGGAACAGATAAAAATGACCCCCTTTTTGGGAGGCTCGTCGAATGCTCGTTTTTGACTCGCGAGCGGCAAGTGTGTGTGTGTGTAAACGGTTCGCTGCGTGATCGGTGTGTGTGTGAAGGCTGGCTGGTGTAAACAAACAGCTGTCACAACTGCCAAAGTCAACATAAAACGAAGGGTTAAGGTGATGCTAAGCGGTTTTCCCGGAGGAATATTGAGCGTATTGGGAATGTTGGAAGTATTTCGGAAAATTAATTATCAATTCAATGTTCCAGATTCCACTCTTCGATATTCGTTGGTTCGGAGAAATCTAATTCTGTCCATCGTTCTTGGCTTGTCTGGCTGGTTCGCTAGAACGCACACGAATGCATGCTATAGCCCACACAGAAAAAGAGAGAAAGAGAGAGAGAGAGAGAGAGAGAAAGAAGATAAAGAAAGAGATAGCACACAATGCTCGGCCATCTATGATTTGTTCACTTGCCCGTGCTACCTCCCAGCGAACCTGGAACCTTTTCCTTTTCCTTTTCGTTTAGCGAAATCGTAATTACAAAGCCGCAAAATGTAGAACTTTGGGTCGTGGGATGAAACTATCCTGTCAGTCATCGATCTGAAAACTGAGAAATATCAATAAAATCTGAGCGTGCATAATATTCCTGAGGTTGGCTAAGTAATCGACATTGCACTCTGTCGATGCCCGTTAACCCGTTCTTTACTTTTTGATATTTCGGAATAAAATATCTGATGCCTTAGGTAATGCATATAATTTCTTCGAATGATTATCTAATTAGTGACAGGTATTCTCGAGTCACATCGCCAATCAACGCGATGGCGATTGCAAGACAAAGTGTGTAGGTGTGTTTTCACGACTCAATCAAGCGCGAATCGCGAGAATCAAGGTGGGAGAAATGGAAATTCGAGGTGTCCACGCAGTCTAAAAAAAGAACAAACATTCTGTCAGCGTTCTTGAGCCGTTCATTAAACGCTTGATTTTACCGCAGAGATTATAAAGTTCGTGGAAACGAGAAGGGAGAACGGTGGCCTCTCTTTCTGGCACCCTCTTAATTTCCCCGCCATTTTGATTATTTACTTTGATCTCTTCTTCTCTTTCTATTGGCTTCTATACTACTTGGAAAAGAGCAGGACGAAGGGTGTGTCGTCCACTCCCCACCGTTGGCGTGAGAATATATAATCCCTTCTCTTATTTTTCGTATCTCCGTGACTCCATCTTTTACCCCTCCATGTTTTTTTCTTGTGACCGACATTGATGGCGTTGAAAGAGATAGCCTATGAGCGAATTCCACAAGAGAGAACGAGTGCGAAGGGTTTGTCGCTATTTATATTTTATGTACGTGTGTGAGTGAGTTTCTTCTTCTTCCAATGATGTTCTTTGTTCTGTTCTTGGTGTCTTTCATTTTTTTTTACATTCGTGCTTTTTATGGTTCTTCCTTAGCACTTAATTTCGATCTTGGGTTGTTCGTTTGCTGGCAAATATTTTACTTAATTTTGGCTCTGCTTTCAGCTCTTCGCTGAATTAATGTGATGATTGAAATGGAGTTTACAAATCTATGTCTAAAGCAAATCTGTCTATTTTCCCAGACAGCATTCGCGCAAAGTTGGACACCACAAAAAACGACCAGGAATTCATGAAAAGCCTGCCATATGTTACTCTTCCGTGAAAATTCAGACGGAGTAGTATACATATGCTCTACAGACGTAAATAGACGAATTCCGTTCCCCTCTTTGTAGCACTAGTGCGCTTGCCTGGTACTACTTACGTTCTGAATTGCATCCCGAACCGAAAAGGACCTGGTGGTGGTGGCCTTGCGATGATATTGGCTGCCGAAATATAGTATATCGTTCTTGTTAGATCGCATCTGCGCACTTGAGACTTATGTTGATTATGTACAAATGTATTCACGAATTCGTAATTAGAGATCTTTGGGGGCTATTTCAAGGAAACGTTATTTACAAACGAACGTTTAAACAGTAGACCATCATTTACATATCACTTCAGTTATTGTATTGGTCTACTAAATAATAAATCAATCGATTCTCTTTCGCAGGAACAACAAGCGGAGTTTACGACGATCGTGCGATGGAGGCTCGATTATCATTGACTGCGAAATAATGGAGGTTAGTTACATGATCCATTGTTTGTTTCACTGCATCAAGCATCTACAAAATTTCTTTTGTTTGGTAATTAGTTCAAAGAAGCGAGACTTTAAAAGATTTCGTATTTTGCGCAATCCCTTTCAAACACGATCGCTCTAGCGAAAGTTTATCTAATTTTTGATACCAGATAAGATTTGATCAAAAGCTCATATTGTAGATTTTTCTATAAGTTCTATAGTACTTTGTTTGTTCTCTTCCTGTAGTTTTCCATGGTGAACAGTTGAATGTCTAATGGCTTTGGAGTAATCGTTTTACTAACGTTTTCCATGAACCCTAATATGCTAGTGCAGCAAATGTTGCAATTAAGTTAGTTACGCTCTTCTAAAAAAATAATGTGTGAAGCAACTATCGATGGCTAGCTCAAAACTATCGTGACATTACAAAATGGCGTCAATGGTAGATTTGTATCTTTAGAAACTGCATTTGGTGGACCGTAATCCATCCCAAGCAGCGGTTAGAACCCTCGAGTGATGCCCAAGCGAGTTTCGAAAGAGAAACAGCAATGGCGGATCCAAGGATCGTTTTCCACATTCCCAACTGTTTCACCAATACCTTCTACTGGTTGTATGGTAACACATGTCGCTTTGAATGTAACGGAAATCTGCTTTCCTTCCCCTTCGCAAGTTCGCTGGTTACTGTTGTTGGCAAGGGGTTACTGTTGTTGGCAAGGGGACTTGAACATTCCGAACCGAAGCGAGCTAGGGTTCAAAAGGTGGCTCTTATTCATTTTCTCCCTCCGTTAAACAACCAATTCCCTATCTAGCTGTCAGGAACCGCGTCCCCTAATATCCGAATTGTAATGCAGCGTTCCCTTGTGGTGTGTGTCCCCTTAAGCGACTTACCCTCCCATCATAGTGACAACCCTCGTCCACGTTCCTTGGCAGCGAAGATGGGCTTATCAGGCTCACATATTCGTTCGTCGCTCCAAGGATGGATTCAATTTCTCACCCTACCTTTCCTACGCTATCGTTGCTCTCCGTGAGCCCCGAACGAGAATATATTTGCCATTGGAGAGACGCCTTAATGGAATGTCGAAATGGAAGAACGATCGAAGGCATAAATTATGCTGTCTGGCTGGTCCGGTTTTGTGTTTGAGGTTCGCTCTCCATTGGCCTTCTGCTGTCGCTGCACGATCGTGTTGGTCGGTCGGTCGGTGGTCGGTGGACGGTGGCATAAGGCTGGCAAAGAGTGGAAAATGGCTGCATGATGGTAGGGAAGGTGTATGGATCCTTTTTTTTTGGGTTTCTGCTTTGAGCAGTGTTTTCGTTTCCTTTTGAAACCGTTCGCGTGTGACTAAGGATTTAAGGGTGTCTTCTACAAGACGCCTTTGTAGAAATATTGGGAATATTACCAAATATTTGGTTTTCTTTGTAGTGCCCTTGTTTTATATTTTATCTGACAGTTGTGTAATTAGTTTCTAGATATTTAATGAGACAACATGCAGGATTATATTTTCTTTTCCTTCGTGTAACTGCAAGTAGTTTTAGGTTCATGTTTCCCATTTTCTGCACTTTTATGTGTAGCAAATATAACGATTTTGTCATTTTCGGTTAAAGTTATAGTATGAACACATGTGTAATCATACAACATGCTTTTCATTGTTACATGATTTTTAAAGAACCATCCAAGGTTGCTTTGGTTACCTGGTTTATCATGCATCAAATATTAGCTGTACCGCAACTATTTATGAATTTCAAATTGATAGTTCGAAAAAAAAAGCAAGGGAAATCCGTAATTATTATTCTCAAAATTTGTGAAATCCCGAGCGTCGGAGTAGACAACACCCTGGGACCAACATGAACCGCTCGTAGAGGCGGTCCAGTAAAACGAAGGAGGAGGATGGGGTGAGGGGCAGGGCTGATGTTTGAAGGAGGGGTAAAGCCCACGAAACAGCAACGACCGCAGGAGCACGAGAGAACGAAAGAGAAAGAAAAGAAAATGGAAAAAATGATAAATGAGAGCGAACAAGAAATAATGCAGAAGAGAACAAGGATGAGGCGAAACAAAAACAGCAGCATCGGCCTGAAAGACAAGATTCGAAAATGGACATTAATAATAATAATGGCTTACTCCCTGCCAGTGTGCCGACTCCGGTATCCGGATCTCGCATCTCGGTCGCTCGAGCTCGAGCAGGCGGGCACAAAAATGCGCCCCTGTGTGTCCATGTGGGTTGCTGCGATCCTTTTTTTTTGTTTTCGGGGTTTGAAGTAGCAAGAAGGGAAGGAAGTAGGGGACCAACGAATACGAAAAGGAGCAAATAAGAAAATGATGGATAATTTCATGGTGGATTTTGATTGCATTTTGCCATTCCCGAGGATCGATGGATGGTAGCTCCATTCGCTGGCTCAATACTTGATCGATGCGATGCCATCCATCGCGTGTATTTCGCCTTTGACAGATGCAGGTGTGCGCTCCTCGGAGTCAGGATCTGAGGGGATCAGGTCAAAGGCGGCTTGGTGTTGCTGGATCGTTCGATGTTGCGCATACTCATTAGCCTACTATGCTTGCGGATCTCCTGAGCAATGTAGAGTGCTGCGGTTCTGGGAAAAGGAAATGGTAAATGCAAGAGGAAGTAGAATTGTCATCGGGTATGCGATTGTAATCCCCTCGTATTTACCAACGCGTGTGTAGTAGGTGGGTTT